>NC_064857.1:81940895-82025895 GCF_024139225.1 Suncus etruscus
CATTTTTAACAATGTACATGGGCAGGTATGTTCTTAGTTGGCAGGCCATCAAAGGTCAATAAAATTTTTTTATCTTTTTAAAAGTAATTTTGGCTTTTTTTGAATAGAGTGGTCATAAATCAGAAGTGCTCAGAAATCACGCCTAGCGGGATCGAGGGGTGATGCTAGGATTGAAATAGTGTATCAGGCAAATTACCTACTCCGAGTCTATGTTTCTGAGCCCTCACGAATAATTTTCAAAACTGCTAAATGGTGTTTAAAGCTGCAAAATGTCGTGAAAAGTATGGAAATAAAGTTCCCAGCTCCAACACCATGTGTTAGTATTTGAGATCCCAGAATGCTCATTTCGAGAAGGAACATGCTGATCCAGACAGGAGCCAGTTCCCACGGGCTGCAGCCAACCTGCCTTAGCCCATGGCTAGGAGCAGCTGCTTCCCAGTTTGTGAGCCCCCCTTCCCAATATGATCCATCCTCCCTGGTAAGAGCATTCCGACCAGCAGCTCTCAATGCCCCCCCCCACTCCCACCCGATGGCACGTGGGTTATCCTGGCGCCAAGTTTCTCTGGGGCAACTCCAGAGGAAGGTACATTGAGGGGGTTAATTACACCAGCCCCCACGCTGCCCCCAGCCCAGCACACTGACAATTTGGCACATGCATGGCTGGTACAAGAACAATATGCCAAGCAGCTGGTGGCATAGAACTCTGATAGATGTACAGGAGTCCCTGGGATAGTAGCCAACATCTCCTTCTCCTTTCCAAAGGGGTAGTGGTGCCCAGTCAGCTGATGGGTGCCCTCCATCAGCGTCCAGCCCACATGGAGAAGCTTCACATTTCACAGTGGGTTTCACATTCAAGTCCTGTGGATCATTTACTACTCAGATGAATAACTTCACCCAGCCAGCTGAGCTTCAGCTCAGAACAAAACTCAGCACTGTGTTGGGATGGTATATTGACCAGTCTGAGTGTGGTGTCCCAGAAAAACAGTAGCATAATCTGGGCAAAGAGCAAGCCTATGGAAGTAAAGAGAGATTTCTCAGAGTAGAAGAGGCTGCTTCATCATTTTTTAGGGCAGGACTAGAGTCTCACTCCCAACAGCCCCATTCCCTCCCCCATTCCTGGCATCTCCATATCCCATTAGTTCACACTGACACCAGGGACCACTGGATGGCTGGGTAACCATAAAGAGAACCTGTTCCTTTTTTCCTGTCCACCCATCTACCTGTTCCTCTATCTGTCTGTCCATCCACACACTGACAGCATCAAAGAAATAAATGTATCTAGAAATTCAAACTACTATTACTGATACTACAACTTTTAGAGACATGTACTCAGCTGACAAGCCTCCTGGAAGAAGGAAGAAATGGAGAGAGGGTGCTCACTCTTGCTCCAAAAACCCTGGTGATAGCACAAAAACTGCTGTACCTAGAGTGTGATCAGATTGGTGTTCCTGAAGGGAATAGTAAATGGTTAGTGATGAGGCAGGGCCATCAGAGAAATAGTGATTCTGGATGATGCAGGCAGCAAGCATGGCTTTGGCAGAATGAGGTCTTGGCCCACCTCTCCTCCTCAGATGGCCAGCTTTCTGCTGCATGGGCCAGTGTAACCCATATTTTTCATGGCTTGATTTACATCTTGTTTGAGAAGAATGAATCTATGGAGCTGGTTTGTTTTAAATATGGTGGCTGTGTTTGTAGCCATGGTTACAGCTGCCAGGTTTCCCCAGAAGAAGGAAGATATGGAAGGAGAGTGCCTGCATTTGCTCAAAAAACAAAAACAAAACAAAAAAAAAAACAAACAAAAAAAAAAACCTGGAGGAAGAGAATGAGTAAGCATAAGGGAATTAATTCATCAAGAGTCTTTGTTATTTGAGGAATATAGAGATAAGGTAACTATGTAAAGCAAAACAATAAGTCAATACTAATGTAAGCATATAAATCAATATTTAATAAGTAACAAAAATTTTAATGATTGTTCTAAGAAGGAAGGTTGAGGAGAAGGAGGGAACCTTTGGTGGAGAAATTTTGGTATAGACTTGCCTGAAATTCTATTATCAACAGCTTAGTAAATCACAGTGAATAAGTGCAAAAATTAAATAAATAAGAGAAAATTGTAAGAGCCAGGCAGGGCAAGCATTATGGGGGATTCACTAGTAGCATTTGTCTCCTCACCTGCAAAATGGCAGGATTGGAGGATAGAAGCATGGTGGATGTGATGTTGGGATGTTACATTCATAAAACTCTACCACTGACAGTACTTTAAAATTCAAATTGCAAATTACTATGACTAAAAATAATAAATAAAATAACATTCACTTTTTGTGAGAATATAATAGGCAAAAGCATTTAGAGGCTTCCTGTAAGTCCTGAGATCCAGGGCCTAAGGGCCTAATGTCTGAAGCAAAGTCTACAACAAAAATATACTCTGCAAGCAAAGTTGGCAGTGTTGAGGAGCTACTCCAAGCTCTGTACTTGGGATTCTTCCCTGGTGATGCTCAAGGGACCCGAGGTGCTGGGAATTGAACCCATGCCTCCTGCATAAAAAACCTGCACTTCAGCCTTTGGGCTTTCTCTCTAACCCTGCACAGTGATGTTTTGATCCCAGCAACAGCAAGTTTGTGCTCTAGAACCATCTCTGCTCCACATATTTGTAAGAGAGCCTGGGGTTCATCAACTCATTCCCTCTGAAAATCATTTCTTTCATTTTACAAAGTGGACCAATAGCTGTCCCCAAACCACATGCTCCTGGGGCCATGACGAAGGACTAATAGTATTGTCGTTGAAAATATGCCTCCCCTCTCCTCCCCTCCCTTCCCCTCCCTTCCCCTTCCTTCCCCTCACTTCCCTTCTCCTCCCCTCTCCTCTCCTCCCCTCCCCTCTCCTCTCCTCCCCTTCCTTCTCCTCCCCTCTCCTCTCCTCCCCTCCCCTTCCCTCCCCTCCCCTCTCCTCCCCTCTCCTCCCCTCCCCTCCCCTCCCCTCTCCTCTCCTCCCCTCTCCTCTCCTCTCCTCTCTTCTCCTCTCCTCTCTTTTCCTCTCCTCTCCTCTCCTTAAAAAGAGGAAAAAGAAAAAAAAAAGAAAAAAAAAAAGAAAATATGCTTCAGTACTGATGCCACCATCTGTCTTTAGTTGCTCTGGGCCCATTTCTTTTTATGTCAGTGCTCCAAGTTCTGTTCCATAGTCAAGTTGGAAACCAGGGAATCATGACTTTAGGCTATAACTTTAGGGGCATTGGGGGTGGAAGGTTGTTTTTCTATATTCGGTTACTCCATGACTCTTTTCTCTTCGTTCTATAACCTGTTTTCAAATCCATGGGGTCCTACATTTGAGTGGGGGCCCTATCAAAGGCCAGGCACACAGCCAAAAGACCTTTAAAAATTAAGCACTTAGTCATAGCATTGGTTTACTTTTTTATTTGAAAATACTTATTTATCAGTATTCAATTTTTTATTGAAACCACTGTGATTAACAAAGTTATTTATAGTTGGGTTTTAGACATACAATGTTTTAGGACCAATCCCATCACCAGTGTCAACTTCTTCCACCAATGTTCCTAGAGTGCATCCCAAGACACCACCCCATCCCCCAGCCTGTCAACATAACAGGCCCATTTTTAATTTTGATTATTAAAGTTTGGGTTCTCATGATTTCATTTTTGTGGACTCTGGCTTGGATATTTAGTTCTGTCTTTTCTTAACACCCCAAACATTGGTTCACGTTTAATGCAAATAATTAAAGAAGCGGTATTTAACAAAAAAAAAAAAGGAATTTCAATGCTGTTGGTTAAACACATTAATATCAATGATTTTTACAAAGCTAATCTTCTAATGAGTTGAGAATTTTATATTGATTCGGTAATTACAAAGCATATTGCAAAATCAATAGAAAATACTCCTGAAATTTATATCGATTGACTAACTCCAGGAAGATTATATTGGCCAGAGATGAGATGTTTGTAAGCATAACTGTACATTCTCATTAACACATTCGGAGACGAAGGGAAACAGCTGAGATCTCAGGCTGCCCTAGAAGGAGCTTCATTCAGATTGTGTTGTTCCTGCTCCTTCCACATACTCGGTTCTGGCTTTTGAAGCTGCTGGTTAATGAAACATAAGATTATTACTCCCTTGTGCATTTAAGTTTTCAGGTCTTTATACAATAATTAATTAGGATTATGTGACAAGAAGAGAATTTCCACTAGGAAAAGAAAAACTAATAGTAGTGCTTTAACAAATGATGCTTAAACTCCTATTGACTCAACTTAATTTATTTAATCTTTCTACCTACACCACCCTGAAGGTAATTATTCACTTTAAATACTTTTAAACTAGTATCTTTAAGTCTGGGATTTCTCACGTAGCCACTTACTCTCTAATAAAGTAGGCTTCCTGGGAATGAAGTGTTTCAAATTATATAAAGATGGGTAAAGCCATAAAGCATCTCAGCAGCTCTCAAAGAATGAGCCCTAGATCAGCACCTGAGAACCTGTTAGAAATGTGAATTTTCAGGAACTCACCCCAAGTTTTCTGAAGCAAAAATGGGGAGAGTAGATATGCTGTAGACAGAGGGGTAAGACACTTGCCTTACACCCCACCCACCCAAGTTCAATCCCAGGCACTGTATACTGTTCCCTGAGTACCACTCGAGGTCACTCCTGAGCAGTCAGAAATAGCCCCAGAGCAGCTGTGGGCATGGCCCACCCTTCCTTCCCATGCACACACACTGCTACACACACCAATTGAGGGAAGTGGAAACCAGCAAGCTGGTGATGGTGATACCTGTTCAAACTCACTCTAGAATCAGTCTAGGAGACCATTAAGATTGTCCAGAGTGTTTGTGGGCTGATAGCAATGTTCCTATGAGAAGGAAGCACAATGAAGGGGGAGCTTTTTTGCCTACTGACTAGGACATTCGCATGGACACACCTGATTCTGCCACTGTCCAGCCTTAAGAGGCAAGACACGGTTCCGCAGCAGAGCACTTGCCTGATATGTGTGAGGCCCTGAATTTATCCCCCAATGTTGGGTTACTGATCCTACCCTAATCAATAATTGTACTCCACCCTAGGTTTTGATCTGGTGATAGTATATTAGATTATCCCTTACTTGGTATTCTTTTCCCACCCTAGGGCGGGACCTGATTCTTGTCTACAAAAGCAAGGGTCTGAGGAAGGCTGGGGCTCATTCCTTCGGTCTTCTTCCACTGAGCTGCACTGCATCTTAGGAGCAGAAAGTTTTGAATTCCTTGCTTGAGCATTGGATTTCCTGAACTCATTCTTGTACCTCTTCACTGTGTGGACTATTTCCTGAAGATCTCTACAACTGGAACTGTTCCCCCTGTCCTAATCAGACAGGGAAATGGAAACTGCTTTTCCTGTCTGGGAGCTCGGTGGGAATCAAACTTCAACCAATCTCCTAGAAAAACATGACCCTTCACCCAATATCATCCCCACCTCCAAAAAAATTTCAGCAATCTAGAAAGATTTAACACATCTGAGTCTCTTTCTTCACCCATAATGAGATTATAGTAGTCTCCGATGATGATCTCAGAAAGTGGCTTCCCACTCTGCATACCCTTCGATGGTATGGATGGACAGATGAACTAGGGTGGGAAAATTCCATGTGATCAAGGGGTCAGGTGAAAAGGGGGAGTCCCACAACTCCATCACTGTGCCCAGGACTGCCCCTATCCACCTTTCCTTATTCTCTGCTCCTCATGAGCCCCTGCCAGTCCACATTGGACCTGTGAGGTCTGACTCAAAGCTGTGGATGGATATTGGTTCAGGAGTGAATATTGGTTCATGGGTGCCAGAGATTTTCCTTAAGTTAATCCTGGAAGAAAATTGCCAACATGTGTTTCTATAAAAGAACCATCATGCATCAAAACTTTAAAAAATGGGCCCGGAGAGATAGCACAGTGGCATTTGCCTTGCAAGCAGCTGATCCAGGACCAAAGGTGGTTGGTTTGAATCCCGGTGTTCCATAGGGTCCCCTGTGCCTGCCAGGAGCTATTTCTGAGCAGACAGCCAGAAGTAACCCCTGAGCATCGCCGGGTGTGGCCCAAAAACATAACAAAAAAAAAACTTTAAAAAATAATTTGGGTGAGGAGAGTACCATTAAAAGAGTCAGAGAAATAGTACAGGAGTTAAAGCACTTGCCTTGCAGTCTACAAACTCTGGTTCAATCCCCAATACTATTTATTGTCCCCAGAGCAATATCAAGGTCACTCCTGAGCACAGAACTAGGAATAGCACCTGAGCACTGCTGGATGTATCCCAAAATATAGGGGGGAAAATACCATCATTGGAAACACAACTTTCCAAGAGAATATGTTCATTTAGAGTATATATAGACATTCAGAATGCCTTTAGATACAGGGCACATTCAAGATAAGTCTTCACAGGATGAACTTATATATGTAAGTATTTATCATATATAATATATTATAATATATGCACCATATATTATAATATGTACTATATATTATGAGTAATATAATAATATATAGTATGAATAATTATATTATTAAGCATATCATAATAATATATGTATTATGCATTATATATACAAAAATACTCTTAAAAGCCATGACATGTCAGGGATAGAGAGAACCCCTGGAGCTGTAAACACCCTCGGGGTTCAGCCTCCCACAAGATTTAGCACTTTTTTTTGGTTTTGTTTTTGTTTTTGGGTCACACCCGGCAGTGCTCAGGGGTTCCTCCTGGCTCCACGCTCAGAAATCGCTCCTGGCAGGCTCAGGGGACCATATGGGATGCTGGGATTTGAGCCAATGACCTTCTGCATGAAAGGCAAATGCCTTACCTCCATTCTATCTCTCCGGCCCCAATTTAGCACTTTTTTGTATACCCTAAGAGCACAGTGAATTACTTGACGTGTACTATTGTGCCTCTGTTAGTTAGATGTGGAATAAGGACTCGAACCTAGAGCTTTTGCTTGAAGCCAGTTCTCTGCCCAACCCAGAAGGAAGCCTCCCTCCAAAGCAGCAGAAACTGGGTATGGGACTCAGCAAGCTGATCATTTTTATAAGCAAGTCAGGTGTTCCTTTTCTTCCATGAATGTAATGTATTTTTTAAGAACTACTCTCCTAATAGTTTAGAATATGCAATATGGTTTTTATTAACTGTAGTCACCGCGCTACACCTTATATTCTCCCGGCTTATTCATTTTGTAACTAGAGCTGTGCACTTTCTGAAAATAAATTTTATTGGATGACACCTTCTTAAATAAAAACCATTTAAGTAAAACTGGCATTGCAAAATATGCTATACCATTCTTAAGATGTTTTCTGCTCCTTATAACACCAGTCCACCCAAAGTGTTTGTACCTGTTTCAGATACTGTCTTAAGGGCTTCCCAACATGCCAACTTTAGGAAGACGAATGGGATCCCTTTTGTTCCAGCTTCTTCTTCTCTCTCAGATCCTTTGGGAAACAGCAACATGAAGAAGTAAACACTTCTTGGTAATAAGTAAACTCAAAGATTCATGAATATTAACAAAAGCATGACTTATCCCAAAAGTGATAATATTCCTGCTGTTAGTTACCAAAAAATTGAGGACATTTTTAGTCTCTGATGGGGAAGGGGAAAGAGAGGTAGCCTAGGGTCCTTAGTTATTACCTGGCTAATCTGATTTGTTGGGTATCTGCCCCCTATTGGCAAGGGCGCCCCTTTAAGTGGCCCAATCGATATTCATTAAGCATTGCCAGTTCCTTGTCTCTGCCTCACTGATTTATCCGCCATGCTATAAAACTTATTAAAAATTCATCCTCTAATAGACAGGGCCTCAGATTGGCTACACGGCAGTTCCAGATACAAGGCAGATGTATGGAGCCTCTTGGAAGAAGACACCACAGCCAGAGGATATCCCAGAGCAAAGCACACCCTACCCGAATCCATGGGCCCAGGGCAGACCAGGAACAACCTTCATAACACCTATCGACCCTAAGAAAGCGGTATCTAAAAACCTTCCTGGTGCAAAGGGGACAGTCTAGTGCAGGGGTCTCAAACTCAATTTACCTGGGGGCTGCAGGAGGCAAAGTCGGGGTGATCCTTGAATGCAAAGTCAGTAGTAAGCCTTGAACATTGGGGAGGGGGGTGTGACCCAAACAATTAAAACAAAACAAAACAAAAAAGATTCCTCTAGGGCAGGGCCACAAAATATTGTACGGAGGGCCGCAATCGGCCTGTGGGCCACGAGTTTGAGACCCCTGGTCTAGTGTTTCTTATTTTCATTTCTTTTCTTTTGTTGTGCCACACCCTACAGCACTCATGGGTTCCTCCTGGCAGGCTTGGGGGAACATATGGGATGCCAGGGATCAAATCTAGGTCAAGGCAAACACCCTACCTGCTGTGCTACCATCTCTGGCCCCAAGTTCAGTGTTTCTAAGTGTGAACTAAAATAATCGATTCCCTGGGAAAGGTCCTGACCCAGAGTAGGCCCATGTTTGGGAGAGAAATCTCAATCATATTTCTTGTTTTAGTTTTAGTTTAGGGCTTACACCCAGTAGTGCTCAGGGATTACTCTGGACTCTGTGTTCAGGGATCACTCCTCGCAGGATCAGGGACTAAATATGGTATCAGGATTGCACCCAGCTTGGCCTTGTGCAAAGCAGGCATCATACCCACTGTAATATCACTTCAACCCCTGGATCATATTCTTATGGATAGCAGCAGCATTAACCTGGGAGCTTGGTTCAGTAGAGTTGTATCACCTCAGAAAAGATGGTGGAGTCTTGCTGGGGATGGGGGAACCCCATAGCACTTTTTTCCCCTCCATCCCTGGGATATCAATGTCCTCAGGTCTTTCTGTCCTCTCCATTCCTTATCTTCCATAGTGGTTACAGCATTCCTGTTTTCCCTGGTATTTGCTTGCATGGCTTCAATAAGTCATGTCAATGGTGAAGGCTGTAGATACTAGACTCACTCCTGCCTTCCATAGTTCTGTTTCTCAGGAGAAAAAAGGGCCAGTTAAAAGGTATTATCCTCTCCAGCTGAGAGGAAGGATGCTCAGGAGACAGTAGAGGTGCCAGGCACAAGACACCCATAGTTATGAGGTGTCTTTGGACACAAAGAAGGCCTCCTGGACATCATGAATCGAAGTGGACCACAAAGGACACAATAGTAAATAGAGCCTAGGCCCTAAGGGAAGTTCCTGGCCTGGAGAGAATTGCAGGTAGATTATAGGGCAGGATCTTGAAAGCCAGAATTGGACGGGAGAACAGAGGCTGTATGGTCCTGAAAGTAATGACTCTTCCCTAGGTAGAAAGCCCCACATATAGGCAGTTTGGAAACCATGTATATAAACTAACTCAGACAAAGGAAGAGTGTGTGTGTGTGATGCTGCCTGTGCCCATGCTGCCAATCATACAATCCAATGCACATGCTGCCTGCATCTCTCTCAGGAATGTGTACCCTCTGCTCTCTATCTCTAGGGAAGCCCATATTTTCTCTTGAGTGTCCCTTTTCTCTTTCTCTCTCTGTATCTCTGTTTCTCTATGTCTCTCTCCTCCCATCTTCCTCAAAACCTCTAAATCACAGCTGATTTTACTTCACTACTCTCATCTTCTCCTGAACTCCTTTTCCATCAAGAAAAACTACAGATCCTATGTAGTAAGGTCTAGGACTGAGTTTCCTTTCTTGCAAAAATCAATTCCTCTCTCCAGCCTGAGTCCATAGTTTCTTCAAAATCTGGGTGCAGGGATCCTCTCCCATGCCATGGAGAACTATGGACATCAAGTGGAGCTTGACAGCTGCCTCGGGGACTGGTGAGACAGGAGTTCTGCACTGTGCAAGGGCTCTCTGCATACTTTCACTAGTCCTAAATTTTCCAGGTGCTTCCCAGCATGGAAAAGGGGTGTGTGTGTGTGTGTGTGTGTGTGTGTGTGTGTGTGTGTGTAGAAAGAGAGAGAGAGAAAGAGAGAAATATTCCTTATCAAGACTATTGCTTCTCTTGCCCTCATGACTTATGACTACACATAAGTCACCCAGAGCATGGGATAAAACATTTGCCTTGAATGTAGCCAACCCAAGTTTAGTCTCTGGTCCCCCAAATACCAACAGGAGTGATTCCTGAGCTCAGCCAGGAGTAATCTCAGAGCACCTCTAGGTGTAGACTCACAAAAATAACAACCAAAGGATCTGAGACACTGAGGGCTGAAGTTATCTGTGAAAATTCCCACAGGCCTAAGACCGACAAGCAATTCCTGCCTAGACAGAGGAATTTGCCCCGAACCAGCCTCTAAAACTTAGAAGCAGCAACAGCCAAACTGATCAAACCACCTACAAGAGACAGAAACTTGCTGATAAAGACCCAAGCCTTCACCCAAGAGAATTACTGCAGAGGGGGTTGCATAAACTTGGAAAATACCCACTGGTGGGTAAAAAGGCCACTTAGAAAGATTGGGATCGAACACAGGCATGAGTTCCATCTATCTCAGCACCACATGGCCTGGATAAGTTAGCTCCATGCAGCCTGAGCCACACCCCAAGGTCTCCACAAAGATGTAACTGAATTTGCACATGGCTAGAGAGAACAACCATCAGCCCTGCTGTCTGAATACTGCCAGGTCTCTGTGTGTGCCATTAGGGCACTTTTTTGAAGGGCTTTTTGTCATTGCTGCAGCATCTTTTTTACATTGTTCCTTGGAACCCAGGGCCAGCCAGCTCTTCCCACCTCACACCAACCCAGGATTATCACGAGAACTGGATGGCTGGTTGCTCTCTTACTGCAAAGTCCACTGTGAGCAATGCCCTGGACAACTCTGCTGTGGCTTTCCTTCCCTGTTCCCAACTAAGAGGATCCACAGAAGGTCTCTCGGAGCCCCTGCTACAGCTTGGGACTGCAACTACTAACCACCAGCACCCCAACACACCTCTCATCCTGGTCTAAGACTGTTGAGTGGCTGGTTTGGTTGTTTCCATTTCTGACAGGGCCCACCCTGCATCCCGAACATTCAGTGAGGTGGGAAGTATTCGTGGGACATGCCCCTCCTTGCCTAGGTGACTGTCCATGGAAGACCTGAGAGTTGATTCCTGGTTTTTTTTCCCCACCTCTCCCATATTTTTTTTTTTTTTTGGTTTTTGGGCCACACCCAGTGACGCTCAGGGGTTACTCCTGGCTATGCGCTCAGAAGTCGCTCCTGGCTTGGGGGACCATATGGGAAACCGGGGGATCGAACCGCGGTCCATCCAAGGCTAGCGCAGGCAAGGCAGGCACCTTACCTCTAGCACCACTGCCCGGCCCCACCTCTCCCATATTTAATGCTCCTGTCAGTCTGTTTCTAAGACAAGGAATCCATGCAGCTTCCACTGACTGCAGGCTGAAGTTAGGTTGGCAGTAGAAAAGGCTCTGAGATCAGAAACTGTATCCAGAGGTTCTCAAACTTTTTAAACAGGGGGTCAGCTCATTGTGCTTCAGACTGCGCCAGAGTATAGTTCAAAAACAAAATCATGAACAAATTCCTATGCACACTGCATATATCTTATTTGGGAGTAGAAAAGCAAAACAGGAACAAATACAATATTTAAAATGAAGAACAAGTAAAGTTAAATTAACAAACTTACCAGTATTTCAGTGGGAACTAGAGGCCTGCTTTTGTCGGGCCATAGTTTGAGAACCCCAGCCTGTGACTGAGAAGAGGAGTCAAGAGACAGAGAGAAGGGAGGAGAGTCGGAGAGTGTAGTGCACATCCCATACATGGCTCAGGACAAGTTGGTGCTAAGCAGGACAGGCAGTGGCATCAAAAACACCTGGCAGACCAAAGAAATCTTCTTGGCATGCCACATGTGGCCCGTGGGCCATAGTTTGAGGATCTCTGGTATAGGCTTTATGATGGGACTGGGCCAGCCCTAAGAAAAAGTGGAAAATTGATGACTGGAAATCTTAGGGTCTTTTCCCTTCTCTTCTAGTTATCTTTTGTGTTCAGTAGCTTCGACCTCCATTCATTCTAGAGCCATTTATTAAGAACCTAGTGCTCGAAACTGAGACAACCCAATGAATAAGTCAGATAGGTGCCCACCCTCATAGTTTTCCAGAAAGAATGAACTAACCCACATTGTATTGGTTCTGTGCTCCCCAAGTCTAGGCTTATCAGGACTCTCGAATCTCACTCTGGACATAACTCTGGACTCTGGTTCCTCCATTGCTCCCCTCTGCCTGCACCCTTGGTCTCTCCCCCTTTCCCCCCTGTCCCTCCTTCCTTGGCTCATCTGCCCCCACTGTCTCGCCCTCTCTGCCTCCTCCAGCCCACGTGCCTTCCCTCCACCCCTGGCTGCAAGCAAGAGCAGCAAGACTAATTGCATTTCTCTCCTTTTCCTTTGGTGAGTCGATCTGTGACAACGCTTTTTATGCATTTAATTCATTCTCAATTTCTCATAATCAGGGGAAGGTATCCCCTAAGGTTAGACAAGAGCTTGTCAGAAAAAAAAAATTAAAAAAACGCAGTGTAAATTCACAGAGGTAATCAGAGTCTGTCTCCACTTCCCACTGCCCGTGGAACTATTAACTAATATCGCTCTCTAATCTTTTTTGTACTTATTTATTTTGTAGCGAGAAACTACTGTTATAAACACCCCTACTGTCAAAACTTGTCATCCCCATTACCTCAAGGCGGGCTTCATCTCTGTTATTCTAATTTCAGAGTTTCTCCAATTCACAGCCGCTGGAAATTGAGTACAAAATCCATTATCATTTGTATATTTTAATTATGCAAATGAGGCAGCTCAGCTGCGATGTCCGGGACCTGCAGGGATGCCTGACTTGATTCTGGGTGATTACAATTTATCCAGTCGAGTCACTTTAATTGTAACAAGCTAATTACATTGTTTCATTTGGCTTTAACAAAAGGAAGGGAGACAGGAAGCTGGATGGGGCTCAGGGCCCCCAGAACAGGCCTCTGCCTCCCTCCAGCATTGGGCAGGAGACGGACCTGGCACGGGATATAAGCCTCCCCTTCAAATTGGAGAATTAGAGGAGGACCCCAGAGCAAAAATAGCCAGTTTCTGAGTGTCTGGAGGCAGCTGCCCTCCTGGGCAGAGGCCTGTCCACTGCGGGCTTCATTCTGGCAGGCAGGTGTCCTCAGTGCCGGACAAGGGTTGGAGCCAGTGGTCAGCTTTGACTGTGAAGAAATCATCTTCCAGAAAGATCTTTTCCACTCAAGTTCTTGCTGGCCTCAGAACTGATATCTTTGAGGACCTGCCTGATTTCTGCGTCTATGCGTCTGTGCAGGCGCAAGCTATCTCTGCTCCATCTGCACTTTCCTCCTGAGACCAAGCAACCAGGGCAGCAGGAATCCAGGGGAAATGATTCCCGAGGTCAGGGAGAGGAGGACATGGAAGTGGGCAGTGCCACATGTTCAGGAGCAAGACTTTATCGCTTCATTCATTTGGGTCATGTTGCTATTTCTGTAGTCAGTGATAAACATTCATGTCTATGAAGTGAAAATCGCTGCTTGCTCAGTCATTATGCCTGCCCCAATGAAAGAGATGGAACAAAGGTGTAGTGAGCTCAGTTGTAGCAGAAGGGATAAAAGAGATAGTATGATGGTTAAGCAGGTCGTTTGCATTGCACATGGTCAACCTGGATTCAATCCCTGGCATCCAAAATAACTCCCTCAGGCCTGCTAGGAGTGACCCCTGAGTGGAGTAGTAGACCCTGAGCACAGCCAAGTATGGCCCAAAACTCAGAGGAGCCGCAGGAAACAGTCTCATGGATGTGAACAAATGACTCTTTCTCAGCTGTGTGAGCACTAACTTTTATCTGGCCAGGCAGTCACACTTTTTTTCTCTCTAGAAATTCTTTTGATTCCTTCTCCCACCCAGAATTAGACTGCAGTTTTTTCACCTCTGATTATATTCTTAGCTACGTCACATGGAAAATGCTTGACCCCTCAAACCAAATATGAATCAGCAGAACCGGTGATCAAATCAATGAACCAACCAAAAAATGTATGAATGCTTACTGAGACTCAATTACAATATTGGTCTCTGCTCTCAAGGATGTATATGCCAGACAGACGGAAGCCTGACAGCTTATAAAGGGGCAATGGAGGGGGCCAAGGGAAGTGAAATTTTCAGGGAGTCCATGGAAGACACAGGTTCCTCACTTAAAGCAAGATTCCAGCAGAGGCAGAGTCTTGATGTGCATGACAAGGATGCCCATTGCTCAGCCCGAGGGCTGTGTGTATCATTCAGGCCAGAGAGGGCTGGAAGGAGTGGGAGAGAACAGATACAGTTAAGGCAAAAATACCAGGGTAAGAAGTTGGGTCCTAGCCTTGTGGAGCCAAACAGGCAAAGCCAAGTCTCTGGTCTTCTTCCTCAAGCCCATAATAGAAAACATTAAAACACACCTGGGCAACAGGGACCCCAAAGAGTCCTTGAATAGCACAGCCTCATGTCAAGAGGTTCAGAAGTAGACCAAGCCACTGCTCAGGGTCGGCGAGGTTGGGCGGTTCTTTAAGGTGGCCTTTGAAAGGATGTAACTCTGTCTGTATTTGACACAGAAAGGAGAGACATGTGGACTAAGGAAGAGCATGGCTAGAGATACAGAAGGAAAAGCAAATGCCAGGCAAGGCGAGGAGAGAGCAGGGACTTTGTGGAAGAGATGAGGGGGAAGGGTTGCCTGCAGGTTGCCTCATTGCTCCAGAGCTCAGGGGCTGCCATTTCTTCTTGAGCTGTTGGACAATCAACAGAGAAGATCTGGTTTCATGATCAGCTTGGGGTTATACCATGGTAATGATCCCAACAAATACATGTGGAAGGAAAAGAGTGGTGGGAGATGGGAGAGGGAAGCCTGGAGGAATGCAGGGAGGGACAGAAAGGCAGGTTTCAAGAAAGAGGAGAGAAAGTTTCTCTTCCCAGAAGCCCTGCCAGCCAAGCTGAGTAGTTTAGCTAATGTCCATGAAATGCTCAGAAACTCTTTCTTCAGCCATCTGAAGCGGCAAGGCTGTGGGAGAAGTGAGAATCTTTGTGAAGAACTTTCCAGACCTCAAGCTCAGGACCTGAGAGTCTGGTAGATTTCTATCACAAGGCACAGACAGTCTCAGGTTAGAAATATGGTCCTGGGAGTCAGAGCCATCGTACAATGGAGAAGACACTTACCTCATATGTGTCCAAGCTAGGTTCAATCCCAGAACCCCATATGGTTCCCCAAGCCCCATCAGGAGTGACACAGAGCCAGTGAGCACATAGCTAGGAATAAGCCCTGAGCACCTCTACGTGTGTGACCTCAAAAAAACACAAAGAAAAGAAAAGCAATCCGGCTGTGCATTGGGGTGATTGGTGGGTGGGAAAAAAGAAGGAAAAGAAAAACCCGAGGCTGCTGCTTCTGCCCAAATTTTCCAGCTCTAAGTCAATTAGAGCCAGATGCCCAGTTCCTCATCGCTCCATCAGATGACTCCATGGAGTAATTATAATACTTTATGGGCATTAACTCACTGATTCTCATCATGCCCTGGGAGGGAAGCGCTCTGATCATTATGTTCCCGGTGCCCAGGGAGGGGACAGCTCGTTCTCTCCATGTGCGCATCTGACAGCACCTGTCCCCCCATGGCCCTCACTGGAAGGGGAGCGCCAGGACAGACATTCACACTCTGGGAAAGATGGATGAGCCAGAGTCAGTACTTGGGAAAGGAAAGACAGGGAGGGGAGGGAAGTCCAACAGCAGTGGATAGAAGAGATGTGTCAGAGGGAGGGAAGTTGGCTGAGCGCAGCTCGATGGCGTCTGAGGGAAAAAGAGAACCAATTATGAATTCTGGAACCATCCAGGCTAGGGAGAGAGAAGGACAGAAGAATGAAGTACAAGGACAACCTCAGGCTAGAGCATAGAAGCAGGATGCAAATAGAAGCGGAGGGGTCTGGAGATGCCCAATCAGAATTCACAAAAACACCTACCAGTTTTTCTGGATAATCTTAAATATTTCTACATATGAGGGTGACTGACAATGATCATACTTTAGAGTAGAGATGAACATTCAGGTTTTGGTTAGAGCCTTAATAAAACCATCAGGAGCCCAGAGAAGGAAAGTGTTGGGTTCCAAGTGAGCCAGATCAAGCAACAAATGAGGGTGGGAATGGACCTCACAGCTCCGAACTCCCAAAGGCTCCATGAACTTTGCCTCCTTTCTCTGCATTCTTTTTCCCACCTGGACCTTGATTCTGTGCTCTCACACCATTCATTCACTTCTTGTCTCTCTCTCTCTCTCTGGGTAAGCCAGAGAAGTGGCAGGTGCCAGAACCAAACCAGGACAGCCCTGAGGCATCATGTGGTATGCTTGGGGAAATTAAATGAGAAAGATGGTGTCCAATGTGATGGGACTCTGTCTGTGCCAAGGCCCCACCAGAGAAACCAAGCCTCCCCAAAAAAAATGTTTGGAAACAGAAGCAGTAAAAAAAAAAATCCTCAAATCAGGCAGAGAATGAGACCGGAGCAGCAGGTACAAGTGGGAATATCTCTGCATCATCGCTACCTCAAACACTAGCAAGCAGATGAGGGACCATGTACAAACAGGACCTCCCTGTGCAGAAAACATGTAATTTCCCTACTGGCATAACACTCGGGAGAATGAGCCAGAAATCCTGAGGCTCAGAATTATTCTTAGGGGCCCAGGTTGCCTTGCCTGCATGCACCCACTTCCCCTTACTCTGAGTTGTTGGAAGGAGAAATGTAGTTTCAGTTCCAAATAGCATGGAAGGGAAGCATAGAAGATCCCAGATCATTCTGGACTTGAATTCCTAACTAGGAAGTCTAACTGCTGAGACTCTATTTGACCTGGGCTACCATCTGAACCAGAGTGGGCCTCTTCTTCTTTCATCTAATAAATAAATGCCAGGAGACTTAAATAAATAAACCAAAAGCACCACGCCCAACCCTCCTGACTCCTGACTGTTGTAAAGCTCAAGGGGTCCATGTTCTGCAAGAACAAATACATAGACAAGATTTTCTTCATCGGGGCTGGAGAGATAGTATGGAGGTAAGGCGTTTGCCTTTCATGCAAAAGGTCATCGGTTCGAATCCTGGCATCCCATATGGTCCCTTGCCTGCCAGGAGCAATTTCTGAGCATGGAGCCAGGAATAACCCCTGAGCACTGCCGGGTATGACCCAAAATCCACAAAAAAAATTTTTTTTTCTTCATCATCAGTCCTGCAGCCCACCTGCCCCCACAGTATGTGCTGAGCACTTGGGTGAAAGGAGCCCAATGTCCCCCACACCAAAGTTCTATCCCCTCCTGCAAACCTGAGGACTGAGTCAGGAAGAGAAATAGCCAGCAGAGGTAAGGGGTGCAAGCCAAGTGCGAAGTCTGTGGGCCAGCCTCAGGAGGTGGCTGAATTTGCACTGGGGTTCCTGGAAACTGGAGACTTGAGTCTTTGATTTTAGTCTTTCACCTTCTCACAACACTCATCCCTCCTTCGAATCCTCCTTGAAATGGTGAGGCGCTCACCTCCTCTCCTAACTTCAGGCTCCAGAAGAAAGTGCAGGTGGTCCAGAAACCCAAAGCCACTGGAGCTGGGGTGTCAGGGAGGCAGAGTTGTATGCTCCCCAGGCTGCCCGCTTCCTGGGACTTCTGTCCTCTGAGCTCCTGTAACATGGCTGCATGGGTGTGAAAGGCCATGGCTCAGAGTAGGGCAACAAGTGACCTCTGTGTCCTGCACCCACTCTCTAACCAACAGCCTCAGCTAAGAAAGTAGATTTTCCTAAGACCTTCTGGTGAGGAGACCTCTGCAAGCAGGTGCCCCAGGCACGTGCATGCTCCCTTCTGAATATTATGTAATGTGACAAACACACACACACACACACACACACACACACAAACACACACACACACCTAAAGATAGTGGTTTCTTTCTTTCCTTCTTTCTTTTTCTTGCAATCCTTTTAAATAATATCTTTATTTAAGCACCATGATTACAATCATTTTTGTAGTTGGGTTTCAATTATAAAAAGAACACCCCTCCTTCACCAATGCAACTTTCCAGCCACCAATGCCTCCCATCTTCCTCCTACCACACTCCCTGCCTGTATTCAAGACAAGTATTTTACTTTTCTCACTCACTATCATTGTCATGATAGTTGTTAGTGTGGTTATTTCTCTAACTACACTCACTGTTCTTTGTGGTAAGCTTCATATCATGTTTCTTTAGGTTGACTTGATAGAACTTAATGTAATTATATTTTATTTTGCAGAGTATTATATCACTGTATATTAAAAGACTGAATTTCATAGGTATTGTACTTGAATAAATACCCAGAGGATGCTAGAAAGAAAAAGAAAGAAAGAAAGAAAGAAAGAAAGAAAGAAAGAAAGAAAGAAAGAAAGAAAGAAAGAAAGAAAGAAGGAAGGAAGGAAGGAAGGAAGGAAGGAAGGAAGGAAGGAAGGAAGGAAGGAAGGAAGGAAGGAAGGAAGGAAGGAAGGAAGGAAGGAAGGAAGGAAGGAAGGAAGGAAGGAAGGAAGAAGAAGAAAGAAAGAAAGAAAGAAAGAAAGAAAGAAAGAAAGAAAGAAAGAAAGAAAGAAAGAAAGAAAGAAAGAAAGAAAGAAAGAAAGAAAGAAAGAAAGAAAGAAAGAGGGAGGGAGGGAGGGAGAAAGGAAGGAGGGAGGGAGGAAGGAGGGAGGGAGGGAGGAAAAAAAGAAAGGCC
Organism: Suncus etruscus; assembly: GCF_024139225.1. NCBI lineage: Eukaryota > Metazoa > Chordata > Mammalia > Eulipotyphla > Soricidae > Suncus > Suncus etruscus. The sequence continues at coordinate 81,959,538 of NC_064857.1, forward strand.
CCTTTATTTCTTTTTGTTTTCAGTATGTAGGTGAATATTTATTTGTTTGTTTATTTATTTATTTTTATAAAATCTTTATATAAGCACCATAATTACAAGCATACTTGTAGTTGGGTTTTATTCATAAACAGAGCACCCCCTTCACTAGTGCAACCTTACCAACACCAATGCCCTCCACTACCCCTGCCTGTATTCGAGATAGGCATTCTACTTCTCTCATTCTTTAACATTGACATACTAGTTGTTAGCATAGTTATTTCCCTAACAGCATTCACCACTCTTTATGGTGAGCCTCATATTGTGAGCCGGTCATTCTGGCCCTTAACTCTATTGTCTCTGAAGGCCCTCTCTTTCTTTTCTTTTCTTTTCTTTTCTTTTCTTTTCTTTTCTTTTCTTTTCTTTTCTTTTCTTTCTTTCTTTTTCTTTCTTTCTTTCTTCTTTCTTTCTTTCTTTTCTTTTCTTTCTTTATTTCTTTCTTTCTTCTTCCTTCCTTCCTTCCTTTCTTTCTTTTTTCTCTTTTTTTCTTTTTCTCTTTCTTTCTTTCTTTCTTTCTTTCTTTCTTTCTTTCTGTTTTTCTTTCTTTCTCTCTCTTTCTTTCTTTTTTCTTTCTTTTTCTTTCTTTCTTTCTTTCTTTTTCTTTCTCTTTCTCTTTCTCTATCTTCTTTCTTTCTCTTTCTTCTTTCTTTATTTCTTTCTCTTCCTTCTTTCTCTCTTCTTTCTTTCTCTCTTCTTTCTTTTTCTTTCTTATAAATGGCTCTATGCTCAGGGATTATTTACAATATTGGTGGTGGGAATGCCCTTGATTCAATGTCACTATGTACCTAAAATACTACTGTGAATAATTTGTAATCCACTTTGGTCAAAATAAAAATTATTAATAAAAAAGAAACTAAATAAAATGCTGGGGATCAAATTTGAATTTGTTGCATGCAACACAAATACTCTACCCTCTCTGGCACTTTTTTCAGGAAATATATCTGAAACCAATGTAACCATATACTAGCATGTGTTCTTTGTGATAGGCAAAAGAGTTTATATTCTATACAATTCTGAACTATTTACAAGTGTAAGGGCAAAAATAGCCTCGTATAATCCATTTCTCAGATGGGAAGTCAGTATTGGTATTATCCCACAAAGGAGAACTGTCAGGGGGAACCCATAATATTTCTTCCCACTCACCTATAAGAGGTGGGACCACAGGTCAATGAAACACTCTTGGATAGCTAGAAGCACCCCAAGGATGGGATGAAGGCACTGGAGAGCACAGGGCAACATATTTAAACTCACCCTAGGACAGTTGGAGCATGTAACCAACTACATAAATCCCTACAATGGTGGAATTTCACGAAGACAAGACCCAGCTTAAACACAGTCGTAAGCAATAACAGGTACAACCCACCTTCTGTTTCCTTGCTGCCTCCTTTGGAACCTGATTCTGCCCACAAGTGCCCCATTTTTGGTGTTTCGGTGAACTTCCTACCGTTCCCTTTGACTCTCCTAGGAAACAGGAAGTCAATGTCCCAATCATGAAGCACCCCCTCCTTCATAGGAAGTAAGGTTTATAAAACAGGAGGCTCCTTGGGGTACAGTCCAAGTGTGATTATGAACCCCATTCAGTAAAATAAACAGGAAAACAAATTACATTTCCCTCTGTTTGCCTCCTAATAACACCATCCCTGAGACTAGAAAGCCCCAGGCCCTGGTGAGAAGCTGGGATAATTACACTAAAGGGCTTTCCAGAATATTGCATAGAAATAATGAAGCTGTAAGCAGTACAACGGTCATCCTTTCCTCTAGAGTCCTGGTTGATTTGGGTGAGGTTCCTAGTACTCTTATCTTGAAACTTACCTTTGGCAAAATGGCAGTGCCCAAAAGCTCTGAATTTAAAATTCATATTAACTTTCATGAATTTCTCCTCTCCTCAATTTCCCTTTTCCAGGCACCCAGCACATGCCCACCTCGGGTGCTCATGTACTATGAAGGGGTTCACTAAGATATCAACCCTCAGATGCAACTCATTTGGGCATTGATCCCACATGAAAGTCTCCATGACTATGATTATTGCAAAGCCAATAAAAATGAACAAGACTCGTCCTATTCTCAAAAAGTCCGAGGAACACCCTCTCTGACATAGAAGATTACAGCATGGGTTATCGAGGGGTCTGGAGACAAAATTGAAGCATGACTCATGGATGACTGATTTGGGAGCTATCCAGGAAAAGTCCTGGAGGAGGGAGTAGTCTTTGACTCAGGAGCATGTGGATGAGAGTATAGAGAGAAAGAAGAAAGGAGAGGAAGGTGAAAGGGATAAAGGGCAGAAAACAGCAGCAGGAGAGATATCTATATGCTTAGCAGCAATGACAGATCAGAGAACCATCAAGACCACTAGGTGTCAAGTGACACTGGATCTGTGGACATCAAGGGACAACTCAACTCAGTGGTAGGCACAGGCATCATCAGATCATCAGGATAAAAAGTAGTGAGATACTATCATAGACCAGGACAACACACACGAGACACATGGGAACCAAATCAATGAGAAACTTGCCAGAAAACAAGCAGGATGAAATTAGAAAAATGACCCCAAAAATAGGAAGATCACAAAGATGGGCCTAAGTGGTGCCTAGGATGACCTTGGCTCTGCCCCATCACCTGGGAAAATGAATAATCAAGTGATCACATATCTTAATACCATAGTCTCAACATTTTCCCTGTCTTAATTGACTATATTCTTGGAACACAGTAACAAATGCCTTACACAATTTGTTATAAGTATAAATAGGAAAAGGCATCTGCGTTTCTCTGGAATCCTTCTTCAGGAGACTGCTTCCAAAATCTGGGCACTTCCCTGCATTCTTTCCCCTTCCCTTGAATGTTTTCTGAATTCAGCCCCATGATGATCTCCCATGCTTCCAGTCTTGGCTGTTTGTGAACAAGAACTGCTTGAGAGCCTTCTACAATAAGAAGACATCAAGGACCCAAAACTATTTTCCGTTTCTATCAATTTTGGTGGATGGAGTCACACTCAGCAATGCCCAGGGCTTTCTTTTAGTTCTGAGCTCAAGGAATCACTCCTGGTGGGCTCTGGATACCACATGCATTTCTAGGAATTGGGTTGGCCCAATGCAAGGCAAGTACCTTAACTGCACTATTTCTTTGGCCTCTACAACTTCATTTTTAGAGTTGTTAAATACTATATAACTTCATACACATCTGGAATTTTCTGTTAATTCTGTACTCAGTATCTTAAGAGCTCCCACTCAGGATGTTACAGTGGAAGGGAGGGTTACTAGGTAAACTAGTTAATTTAATTGGCTGTTTTAAATCTCTCCTGGGGAAAAAAATCCAATCAAAATAGACAAGAGGACGGTCAGAGGTGAGAGGTTGTAGGAGGTAAAAGGAAGCTCTCAGCCAGGCAATGATCTCTGTCTCCTCACCTTTTCCCAGACAAATGGCAGGACACCAGAATTTCACCCACATGCAAAGTGAGGAGACAGGGAGTCACTGGGGTACAGATCCAGAGAGGTCCAGGGACAGGTTTCAGGGCAGCAGCCCCAGCAAAGAGATACAACAGGTTTCAGCTGCAGATTTCCAACGAGGAGTATGTACACTAGATAGAGGATAGCACAGGGATAGGAATAGGTCATGGTATACAGGAGGCAGGAAGATCAACAGGGACAGGACCTAGGCATAGTAATCTGGACCAGGCATAACAGGGTAGGAGTATGTCATATGCAGTTAAAAAAAAAAAAAACGGGCATTAGGGAGGGACCAAAAACCATCACTTTAACTTTACCATTAAGGTTAATTTCTTCAGCTTCTGAGTTCTGTCTTCCAGTCTTTTGCACAATTCTCAAGAACCCACAAAATCAGAAGTAAACCCTGAGTTAGCCAGTTTCACAGTAACTGTTGAGAATTATCCTGGGCACAGTAGAACCCTCATTTTCGAATATATATATATATAAATATATATATATATATATATATATATAAATACATTTGAAAACTGGAGGGGAGCCTTCTTTGACCATGATGAAAAAATAGTTTTATATTTAGAATTACACCACAGCTAAAGACAGTGAGTCATTGGAGCTGGCTTGATGGCTGCTGAGGGCAGATCTGAGCATCGGAGCCTCAAATTCCCTCTGCACCCACTGTCACATGCTGCTGTTTGCTGTCACCAGCAAAAGCTAATGCTTCATTGAAGATGGCACATTTACAGCAAGCCATCAGACTTAAAAGTTAAGGTTCATCATGGCAATAATCTCGTGCCTAGGCCCATGCTGAATGAGAGAATGCTAGGTAGTGGTTATAAATATAGACTTTATTACACCATATCGCAGGCAGGGGAGTTAATGTTGCTGGAGAACATTCATTTCCACATTTCCTTACTTTTGCATGTCTTAATTTGCAACTTAATGTGGCATTATCATAATTTTTTGCATTATGTAATGATTAAAGTCAGGCGTATCATATTTATTGATTTATTTGATTTATTTAAAATGTAACCATTGCCCCGGGGCAGGTGCATGTACAAAATACAAATGCAACAGTTAAACTGAATCCAACAGATAAATTCCCCATTAAGAAAAAGATATTTCATGACTGTCAAGACAATGAGAAATATCTTCCTGAAATCATCAAAGGAGGAAGAACTGTGAGGTCTTTGGGCCCAACCCTCTGCCTCAAGCAGAATTGTCGGAATTCCTCAATACTGATTGAACTTTGCAGCAATCTCTCTTGGAGAGTCACATTCACCCTCTTCTTTTACCTCTGCAACCCACATTCACCATTTTCTCCCTGGATCAACTCAACCTTTATGGCCCTGCCTGGAATCCAGGCACCTAACATCTCACTCCTTGAGGTCATGACCACCTCATTCATCCTTCCATTTCGTATTTACCCATTTCTCAGTCCATCTCTCAGTTCATGATGTCCAGATACTAGTTTCTTCTCACAGAATCTTGAAGTCTGGCAGTGAAAGAGATTCTGTGTCCCTCCCAGGAAGTCCTTAGAACCATCCCATCATCTGGACATATGATGTGAGATCAGGCAGGATGGGGGGGTACCTTAGCAATGAGTTGCAAGAAGTAAAACTAAGATATGATCTGAAAGGAGTTAAAGATAATTCTTGGAGGTACACAGGCCTGGTAAGACTCAAATGAGGGGTTCTCCAGCCTACAGGGAGAGGTTGGACCTCCCCCAACCTCCTAACCCCCATCCCTGCATGGTTGGCAAGAAGAAAGATGGGTAGAAGGTGCAGGCAGAAAGATGGGGGGAAGGTGCAGGAAACCGGTTGATTTGAGGCCAAGCAAGCAGTCCAGACCTCCCACTTACCCTCCTCACTCCTGAATGTGTTTCTTACTGTTCTTCCCCCTGGGCTTTTCCTGCCCACTGTCCCAAACATCCATTTATAGATTCCACCCTACTTCTACCCCATATCCCCTCGTTTGATTAGAAAGATTCTGTGGAACTCAGGTTGCCTTAACAAAATAACAAGGATTACAACAGGAATGAGTTTTTCTTATAGTTCTGAGACTGGAGAGTTCAAGATCAAGGGTTTAGCCAATTTCTACTTCTGGGGAAAAAAATTTTCTTGGAAAGGAGAGGGGGGGGCGGGAGAGAGCACTCTGGCATCTCTTTATGATTGTTATTTATTTCTGGGGAGCACACCTAATTGTGCATAGGATTTACTCCTGGCTCTGTGCTCAGAGATCACACAAGGTATGGTTCAGGGGAATCATATGTGGTGCTGGGAATTAAACCCAAGTAGGCCACATGCAGGGCAAGTGCCTTACCTTCTGTGCCATTGCTCCTCCAGCAAAGGTATCTCTTCTTATGAGGACATTAATTCTACAGGGTCAGGAACTCACCTTTTAGATCCATTGCCTAAGAGGACTTCTCTCCAAATACAATCCACAGTGTGAGGAGGAACTAAGGAAGCTACAAAGGAGATGCAAACATTCAATTTATAGGGTGACACTTGGAATACCTTGATTTATACCAACAAGAATCATTTCAGTCTCTGCCTCTGTCATATATGGCCTTCTCTATCTCTCTCTTTCTCTCTCCCTCTCTCCTTACTACCCTCCTTTCCTCCCTCCCTTGCTGCTTCTCTATTCCTAAGACTTGAAAAATGACCCAATAAGTTGCCTCAAAATATGAACTTTTGGTATAAAAATTATTTTGAACTAAAGACCACCTAGAGAAGACAGGTAAAAGAAAGTTCTCAACACTCACCTTATTTGCCTAAAAGCAAGATATGAATTTGTAAGGATGTCCTTCCTCCCCTCTCTACATGAAAGACAGACTTTATAAGCCAGATGTAGCCTTAGACTTTTATTAGTCCCAAGACACACCGAAGTACTCTCCAAAGTGTGCCTAACTATCCCTGGCCTTTCACTTCTCTTCTCTAAAAACATATTGTTGGACTCAGTGGCTGAAATGCAAGAATTGGCATATTAGTCCCAGTGACCACTCAGCTTCAGAAGTGTGATCTCAGGAGCTCTTCTGTTCAGTCCCACACCACCCCTTCACCTCCAGCCACCAAGTGTGTGACCCCTGGCCTACCACCAATGCCTGGAGTGTTCATATACCATGGCCAAGTATATTATTCTCAGCAAGCACCAGAATCAGGAGTGTGTCCTCTCAGTGACCATTAGTGACTCCTGGTGAGCACAAGTAGAGTGAACTCCACTGCTACAGAACATACAACCCAAGCATATACCACCTATACCGTAAGTTTGATCCCTGCTTATCTTCACAACACCAAAAAAGGGGGGAAAGGTCGTTTGTAGGAAGATACTAACTATAAGTTCTTTTCAGTTACTCATCGCATGGTCTACCACATACATGCCTGCTGCACATATTAATAAACTGTTGGTTCTCCTATTAATATGTCCTCTGTCAATCTGACATCCATGGGATTCCATGGAAGAACCTAAGATGAGTATGGGGAACAAGTTTCTTGTCCTACCCTATAGTGTTTATTTTTTCCTAAAAGACACTGGCCCTATAGGGTTAATTTCCATCCTCATGGCCTCAACTTCACCTAATTACTTTTGCAAAGATCTTATTTCCAAATGAGGTCATAAGCATAAGTACTTGGAGGCAGGACTGCAATCTCTCTTTTTAGGGTTCCTAATTTAACTTACACCTTCCCCATCACCACCACTACAGGCTACAATCACGCCATCATTTCAGGGGTATCTTACAGAGATTGAGGCCAGAAAGCACAACTCATTTCTGCAGAGCAAGATTCAACTTGAAAAAGCTACCAGAATTAACCCCTGAAAGTGCCTAGGTTTCAAATTGCAGGAGAGATGCTAGAGCTCAAAGCATGATGGTTTCTATAGCACCAAGACCTAGATTCAAGAGTAGGAAAGTGATTGGCAGACTGGTCAGTCAGGAGGAGCTTGGGGCACTGTAAAACAGGAAGGGAAAGGAGAGTTAGGTTAAGAAAAAGTAAGAAGCTTACCCATGCCAGCTTCATCGTTCAGTACACGAATACCTGCAAGAGGGTTGCATCACTTCTGTGCCACAAAGGATGGAGAGAAATGAACAAGTACCCCGCCCCAACTCTCTCCAGAGAATCTCCTTCAGCCCTTGGGCCAGGACTGTCAGCACTGGGGGAAAGCAGGTGAGCTGAGAGACAGGACATGTGGATCCTAGGGTGATGATGAGGGCTTCTCTGATGACAGCATAGCCAGAGTCCCCCAACTCACCTTCCAACCCTTTGGTCTAATCCCACTGAATAAATGGGAAACGACAAATCTATGTTTCCTAGCTGAAGCACTACCATAAAGAACAAACCACTAAAAAAAAAACGGCAAAGGAGCTGGGAGGGAGAGGAGGGACCTCTGTTATGGGGAGAGATTTCATGAGAGTTTCCCATGGAAAACTAATTGGATAAGTATTTTGGGTTCTTTTGAGAGGATAAGAGGCCTTCCTTCCTTTCTTCCTTCCTTCCTTTCTTCCTTCTCTTCTGCCTTACTTTCTTGTTTCCTTTCTTCCCTCCTTTTTCCTTCTTTCCTTCCTTCCCTCCCTCCTTTCCTCCTTCATTTCTTCCTTATTTCCTCCTTCCATTCCTCCTTCATTACTTTCTCTGCTCCTTCTTTCCTCTCTCTGTTCATTCCTCTCTCCCTTTCTTCTTTCCTTCCCTCTTTCCCTCCTTCCTTCCCTCCCTCCTTCTCTTCTTTCTTCCATCCATCCTTCCTTCCTTTATTCCTTTCTCTGCTCCTTCCTTGTTCCCTCTCTTCCTTCCTCTTTCTTCCTTCCTCCCCTTATTTTCCTCTTTATTTCTCTTTCTTCCTTCCTTTCATTTTTCTTTTCTTTTGTTTCTCCCTCTCCCTCTTTCCCTCCCTTCATTCCCTCCCTTTATTCCCTCCTCCCTTCATTCCATTTCCCTTCCATCCTCTATTTTTCTTCTCTCCCTTCATCATTTCTTCCTCCTCCTATCATTACTGAAAACCACTAATTGCTTTTGCTTTGCTATGTCCTGGGCTTGCAGCAGTCAATTAGAAGGTAACATGGCCTACAGCCAACCTAGAAAGAGAAAAGCTATTGTGGACTGAATGAGTCCTCCCAAAGTTCCTGTGTTAAAGCCAAGTCTGTAGTGGGACAGTGTGTGGGAGTGAAGCCTTAGAAGAGTAATTATGACAAGGGGAGCATGTCTTGGAGGGAATTAATGGTCTAATGAGAGAACTGAAAGACCTTTGAACCCCTTTACTATGGAAGGCCAGAGCAAAAAAGCAATTTGTGCTTTTTATTAGACACACACCACACACATTTCAGCACCCTATTCTGACTACTAGGATTTTGTTTGCCTTAAATTTTACTTAGTTAAAGAACCATAATTTACATTTATGTTAAATAACTAATTATATATTGATAGTTGAGTTTTAGGCATATAATATTCAACACCAATCCTATTACCAGTGCTCCCATACTCCATCATCCCCATCCCCTCTCTCAAACCCAAAGCCCTTGATTTTTAAATTTTAAACAGCCAGTGGAACAAAAAGATAATGAGAATTTTCTTCTGCTAAAAATGATTGGCTTGGAAATTCTTGGAGGTTCCTTCCTTAACTTCAATACTCTGTTAGACTGATTCATTCGATTGAAGGTATGTCTCTTGCCTTACTCATTCTTACGCTATTCTGTTCAGTTCTTAACTTTTATGTTCTTCTCTTACCAAGATTCAGAGGCTACTTAAACCCCAGAGGATCAAATTCAAAAACAGAAATATTTGGTCTTCTATATCTTATCAGCTCACATCATGCAAATTGCAGAGCCACACAGATCTTTTAGCTTTACTGTGCTTGAATATTATGATATTATAATATTGTGGCAGAGAACTAGATCAATCAGAGGTAAAAGAGTCCCAACTAACTGTACTCAAGACTGATAAAGGAACTCACAAGAGAAGGAGGACAGGGTTGTTTCTCATGAGGGAACTCAGCATTTTTCTTGGGCTCAAAAGGCAGTTGCTGGCACCTTACTTACCCAGCATATTTTTAAATACATACAGTTAAAGCAAGAAGGGGGGAACCTGAAGATGTGGGTACTTGCTGAAGCTAATTTGTCTCATAAGTGAGACCTGAGTATGAGCCTCTAGTGCAACCGTCATTGTCAAGTTCACTCTCCAGTACTATTCTTGGGATTCCCAGTGCTATACAAGTGTAAGTTCTGGGAGCTAGCTCATAACTCGCAGCACTAGAAATTATCAGCTCCCTCACTCTTCTCTTCTGAACTTTGGAGGTCAAGGGGGGGGGGCTTTTTTGAAAGGCTAATTGCTCAACAGAGCCTGCAAATAGGGTGTGTGCAAGCAAGACTTTGTTGCAGCTGCCATTCTCCTCTTGTCCGAAAGTGACACTGTAATGAAGTAAAACTTGACTGTAACTTGAGTATATCCATTGTCCTCTGCACCTGGTCTCCAGAGTGGCAGGATTTATTCTTCCTGCCTCCCTTAATTTCGGACATATGAGGAAGACATTCTGAGAAGAGAAAAGTATTGGAGCTTCATTTCACTAAATTTCCATGGTCCTGCTTTCACCAAATAAATTTCCACCTTTATGATGTTATGAGAAAACCCCAAGTGAGTGTTGGGACCACAGTGTCCCCAAGACTAAAACAAATAGGAACTTCCAACAGTTCAGAGTGTTCCTGAGTACCTGACACCAAGTCCTTCATACATGTACGTTGGCTCCACCAATGACCAAATCCTTATCTCCATTCATACAGTCTTTCTTGAATACTCAGCATCTACTCTTCCCTGAGCCAGGGACACAAAGAAAGATTAAGAATTGCTCTTTCCAATGTGGAGATTCCTCCAAAAACTGGACATTGAGCTCCCATATGATCCAACTATACCACTCCTAGGGATATGCCCTAGGAACACAAAAATACAATGCAAAAATCCCTTCCTTACACCTAAATTCATTGCAGCACTATTTACCATAGCCAGACTATGGAAACAACCAAGATGCCCTTCAACAGATGAATGGTTAAAGAAACTGTGGTACATATACTCAATGGAATATTATGCAGCCTTCAGGAGAGATGAAGTCATGAAATTTTCCAATACCTGATGTACATGGAATCTATTATGTTGAGTGAAATAAGTCAGAGAGAGAAAGATGCAGAATAGTCTCACTCATATATGGGTTTTAAGAAATAAAATTTCAAAAATTGCAATAATTTTCAGAGACAAAAGAGAGGAGGGCTAGAAGTTCCAGCTCACTTCATGAAGCTCACCACAAAGAGTGATGAGTGTAGTTAGAGAAATAATTACATTGAGGACTCTCCTAACAATGAGAACGAATGAACGAGGGAAGTTGAAAGCTGTCTAGAGTACAGGCAGGGGTGGGGTGAGGAGGAGGGAGATTTGGGACATTGGTGATGGGAATGTTGCACTGATGAAGGGGGGTGTTCTTTACATGACTAAAACCCAACCATAATCATGTTTGTAATCAAGGTGTTTAAATAAAGATATTAATTTAAAAGAAAAGAAAAACCTATTATAACCATAGAACATGAGAAAAAAAGAATTGCTTTTTCCATACATAGTTTTTAAAAGGGCAAAGAAGTCCAACTGCTTTTGCAAACTGTTTGCTGGAGCCCACTAAAGCATAAGCAAACCACCTGAGCCAGCAGCTGGTCTCAGAGGCAGAGACCCCACAGAAAGGCTTACATGTATTTACTAAAAAGATGTACTAGAATATTCATGGCAGCACTGGTTTTTAATAGCTAAAACCAGTAACTCCCCAAATGCCCATCCTCAGTTGAGCAGACAAATAAATAAATCGTGGCATATTCCCAGAGTGGACTTTTGGACAACCAGGAGAATAAGTAATCAACCACCACACACAACAATTTACAGGGATGAGTTTATCAAAGAAAAATGCTGAGCAAAGGAAGTCAGACACAAAATGCATACATGGCATGCGAGTCTCTTAATATAAATATCAAAACTAGGCAAAACTCGGGGCTAGAGAAATAAACAACAGGTAGGACATTTGCCTTTCGAGAGATTGACTCAGGTTCAATCTCTGGCATCCCATATGGTCTCCCAAATCTGCTAAGAGTGATTTCTGAGCTCAGAGCCAGGAGTAACCCCTGATCATCACAGGGTGTGGCCACAAAACAAAACAAAACAGGCAAAACTCATTTTTGCTTAGGAGTTCAGGCTGGTGGAGACTCTGGGATTGGTGAAAGAAGGGATGAGTTATCAAGGTACCAGCAATGTGGTGCTTTTTCAGTAGGAAATTAGATATATTTGCCTTATGAACATTCAGCAAATGACTTTTTTACATGTCTCTATAAATGTATAGGTGTTGTATTGGTCAACTCTAGCTCCATAACAGAATAATATTCTGGGTGGTTGAGGAGCAGAAATTATTTGCACCCTTATATGGTAAACTGGAAGTCTGAGATGAGTGTGTCAGGAAGATCTGGTTCCATATTTTCCCTCTCTGGTTTGTAGATGATGGCTACATAGCTTTTCTTGGTGATGTGCATTACCAAGGGCCAGTGAACAAGGACATTCTTTGGAAGTGGAGGTAGGGTTGTCAGGTAGTCAGGTCTTGTACCAGAGCCCAAAGTGATAGAGCAGAAGAAACATATAATGTCTTGATGCTTAAGTAGAGAGGCTGAGGGTAGGCCAGAGGCTGGAGAACAGCAGCAACTCAACTATGGATCCTAAGTGCCACATAGAAGTATCTGATGCTTGTCTTTTGGATCATCTCAAAAAAAGGATACCTTCACACACATACACACACACACACACACACACACACACACACACACACACAGAGCAGTCTTGCATGGGCATTGGCCAACAGCCAAGCTAACACCACTTTGAAGATGCAGCAACGCTTGATTCTGCTGAATCGCAGTGCTGGGCAGCAGCTGCACTCATGATGTTTATCTGGGCATCACTCAATCATTTCAACCAAGACTGGGTCCTGGATCTCAGACCTCTCAAGATGGAAGATGCCTTAGAGACACTACTCCAGCATCCTCACACCTGCCTCACCATTCATCCAGGGCTTGAATGCATCAAATCCATATCTGAATCTTTATAGAAACATTTATAATTACACTTGACCTGTGTTTTTTCAAGTCCTATTAAAGAGCTTCTTCAACACCTCACATTAACTTGGCCTCCTCTGGTGTTTTCAAAGATGTCTTCTTTCTCTTTTCCTCTATCTCTCTCCCTTTTCCCCTTCCTCTTCCTCACTATCTTGTTACTTCCCAACTCTTTCCTCAGCTCCTGTGTCTTTTTTTGGATGCTCCACCCCAGAACCGCCAATGCAGTGTTCTGTCTTGCTTTCTGACCTTTATCAAGAGGTCATTCTAGATTCATCTAATTTCCCCCACTCCATTGCCTCTTGCCCTGTGTGACCTGCTGTACCCCTTTCTGTCTGAATTGTTCTTGTTCCTTGAATTGTTCTCTATTGTAACTGTTGGGGTCAGGGACACAGCTCAGTGATAGAACACATATATGTCTACCCCAGCACCACAAAACACAAACAAAAACATAGTAATTTACCCCTTTTCATACCCTCTCACATACAAATTCCAATAGAGCAAAAGGTAGAGTGGGCTCGGCACAAAGAAGACATGCCACATGAAGGCAGACATAGAAAAGCTGAGGCCACAAGCCAAGGTCAGCAAGCACTGGAAAGTGGGAAAGGCAAGAATTGACTCATTCTCTAGCTTCCAGAGTGGAGCACAACCCTGCCAACAGGTATTGCTTTTTGCCCAGAGAAAGGCGTTGTTTTTTTTTTGGGGGGGGTTGGGGTCACACCTGGCAGTACTCAGGGGTTACTCCTGGCTCCACGCTCAGAAATCGCCCCTGGCAGGCATGGGGGATCATATGGGATGCTGGGATTTGAACCATCGTCCTTCTGCATGAAAGGCAAGTGCCTTATCTCCATGCTATCTCTTCAGCCCCAAGAAAGCATTTTGGATCTTGGCCTCCAAAACTGAGGAAAGCTGTGTCTCTCTTGTTTTAGCCACCAAGGGAATTTGTCACTATGGCCAAATAAAACTAAAAGTCCAATGTTTTAATGTGCCACTGAATCACTCCTGTTCTGAGCCTAGGTGACTACCCTGATGCTGCCTGCCAGATCCTGTCATTAAACTTCCAATCCACCTGCACTCCCCATGCAAAACATGCTCCAGGTCGTTGAGCCAGATCTCCTGACCCCGTGCAATTCTCTGGCAGGTTCAGGTTCAATCCACCTAAAGTGAATTCTAAGAATCTGAATTTCTGGTGTGTGTACCATTCAGCTAGAGAAAGTTCCAGTGTAATAGAAAATATACCAAATATGCTGAATGAGGGTTGGGGAGACAATACAATGGGTAGGGCACCTGCCTTGCATGCACCCAGCCCAGGATTATTTCTCAGCATCACATGTCCCCCCCCCCCACACACACACACAAGCTCTATTAAGTGTGATCCCTGAGCATAGGGCTTGAAAGAAGCCCTGAGCACATCTAGGTGTGATACAACAATAAACCAAAAACAAAAGAAAAATTTGCTCAGTAAAAGAAGTAGCAGGCAGTGCCAGGTGCAGAGTAGGCTACTTTGTGCATGCATTGGGTTATAACACAAAAGGTCAGTATAGCCTGTGAGGTTCAGAACTTGGACACCTTGTGGTCCTGGAGAGGGACCCTGGATCTCAGATAATCCAATGGGCTCTTGTCATTAGTCTGATATAGTCTCTTCTCATTTCTAGGGTGCAGGAATTTGTCCAACATCATCACTAAGTCTTCCTGAAAACACATAAAACTGGGCCACCAGGTCACATTGTTCACCCATGACTGGAGTGAGCCACACTCTCCTGCCCACTCCATCTGTCACTCCTTCATGTCCCTGTCCCAGCTCCGAGCACAGTCATGGAGCCAGTCATCAGGGGTTATTGAGAATAACAGGGAGAAAGGAGGAAATCCCAGTAAAGCCCCAGGGCTCAATCTCCACTTCTGGGTGGAAGCAGATGGGACGGGCAGTTTCTGGAAAGCCACATCATCTGGGACTCAAGAGCAGCAGAGCCAAGCAGGGCCGGGAGGCAGGGCCAGGTGTGTATGGAGTCTCAAGTGGTGGTGAAATGCAGCTGAAATGCAGCTCCCCTCTGCTCCCCCTTCCGCTACTGTCACTCAGCCTCATCCAGCTTCACTGTCCCCAGACCCATGGACACAAGTGATGTGGTGCACATCCAGACACATACAAAAGCATAAGTACACTAGTAGAGAGATAAACACAAGAGTGCACATGTAAACACATGTTCTGGGCTACATATATAAGCACATCAGCAGGCATGCAAGTATAAATACATAATGCACTTATACACCTGGCACAAGCATGCACACATATCCATGAATTCAACTACAAGCAGGCACATGCTCATACAGACATGTGTGGACACAAAATGCAGTACACACATACAAAATCATACAGATGCACAAATGCACCAAGACACACAAGTGGCCATGTATGCATACGAACACATGCATAAATAAGCACATAGATAGACACATGCATGGACTAGAGTACATACATGAGTACATACAACATGCACATCTGTATTACTCAAGTGCACATGTGTGTACACCTGCACTGAGTACATGTAGAAACACAGAGACATGCAAATGCATATGGGCACAAATACAAACACAGGTACACATAGGCACACACCCATGACTGACAGGTCTGGAGAAGTCTGGTTCCAGCCCAGAACCTACTTCTATTCCAGGCTGCTTGGTTATTCCAGGCGGCTGTGGGCCTTGGCTGTCTGCACGACTTCAAGCGAGTCACTTCCTTTGGCCAAACCACTATCTGGACCAATATCCTCACCTGTCAGCAAATCTTGCCAATGTTATCTTCAAGATGCTTCCAGAATCAGTCGCCTTCATTGCCACTAAGCTAACCCAAGCCCCTTCTCCTCTGGCAGATCCATTCCTGACTAGTCAACCTTGACAACCTACCCTAGACCCCCCCCTAAAGCCTATTCCCTATATACTGGGAGCCTTTAGACCCTCACACCAACTCAAAACCCTACTGCCACACCTAGCTTGGAACAAGAGCCCAAGCATGCAGCAGAGGCAAGGGGGGCTACCCATCTCATTCTCATGTCCATCCGATCATGCCTACCACTCTCTCTCACACTCATCTCACCACACCTCAGCCCTGCCTGAACACACCTCCTGTGTCCTTCACTCCTCAGGAGTACCCTTCCTCCCTGGCATGCCCACATGTGTCATAGCTCAGTTCAAATGTCACTTTCAGAGCACCTGTCCTGACCCCATCTCCAACACTGCCCCCTACTGCTTGGCTTTCCTTTTTGCCTGTTTATCACCATCAGACACAATATCCATTAGACTGCCCAGTTTGTTAATTTTGCACCCTCCTCACCAACCAGCATGAGCATTCTTCAAAGCCAGGAATTTGAGTCTTTCGTTTTGCTCAAAGCTACAGCTTCTAGGCTGGGGATGTGGCCCCAAGTGACAGAGCACATGCCTGGCATATGCAAGACCCTGAGTTTGATCCCCAGTACCTGAACCCTGCTACAACTTTTTTTATGGACTAGGAAGATAGCTCAAAGGGCTGGCATATGTGCTTTGTCTGCGGGAGGTCTGAGATCAATTTCCAGTACCACATGGTCCTCTGAGCACTAAGAGGAGTAAATTCCAAGCGCAGGACCATAAGTCTTTGCACACCATCAGATGTGACCCTGAAACAAAATGAAAGCTACACCCTTTTTTCTTAAACAGAAACTGGCATATTGCATATACTCCAAAATATTTCTTGAACTTTAGGTCAGAAAAAGAGAGAGAAGGCAGAAAGTCTGTAAAATGGTCACTAAAGTCCCTTCTGCTGCTGATAGATGCAAATCTAGGGTACCCAATAGGTGACATTGACCCCACTCCCATTCCTCCACTGCTCCAGATACCCTCCACCGCCCTTCCATCCTTCTTTTCCCCAGTGCACTGCAAATGGAAAACAATCCCACTATCCAATGCCCTGTGTATGCAATCCACAGATACTTCTGTGGAAATAGAAAGGGAGAAGGAGATAAGACCAGTGCCTCTGGCTGACCTCTCCCGGTGTATACAAGTCATAGCTGTATACAAGTCATAGCTCTCAGAAGGCCACATTAGAAAGGATAAAGAGAAAACCACAATGTAAAGAGGTGGCTAAGAGTGGCTAAGGCACCTGTCTTGCAAGTGTGGAGCATGAGCTATCCCTAGTGCCACCACTTGCACCAAGTGTGATCCTGTTCAGACTGTTTCTGCCTTAAGTAGGTCCATGAGATGCTGTTCCTATTCAACTCTTAAGGACCTACCTTGGAGGCTGTGGCTAAGCTCACCTCACAACTCAACTTCTCTACAAAGCAATTCTTCCCAACCAAAACTCACAGAACTGGATGAGGAGTGTCCTCTCTGGAGGATTGCTCCAGATTCTGGGTCTGCCCAAGCCTGACCTTTCCCCGGGACCAGCCTCAGGGTGGCCTGTTATCTTGGCTCTTCAGTCTCCTCCCCTTTCTATCCCTTGAGGAGGTACCTCAGCCTTTGTTTGTAAGGTTCCTTAGGATGCAGGAGATATTGTTTACCAGCACAATTCACCAGAATCCATCGTTCCCCTACAGAGCACTTTCAGCAAAGAAAGGCCTCAAAGGCCTAGTAACAATGATCTCCAGGTGGCAGCCTGAAGCCAACCCAGAAGGAATTAGATCTTTGTCAGACTCTACTGGATCCTAGGAAACTTCACTCTCACCCTTACCTGCTTGACTTCAGGAAATTTCCCTGTCATTGGATGGAAGGGGGAAAACTGCCATAGGATCAAAGATGGGATGTTTAGCAGAGGGGGCTTTTGAAGCAGTAACCAAAAAAATCTCAATTCACTTTGGTTTAGTCATAAAGACCAAGAGCCCCTTCCTTCTCAAGGTCAAAGGTGAAGGTCCCAAGTCTGGCTCAGAAAGGTCTGGCAGTCCTATTGTCTCTTCTTCATTTTAATGTTTGCTTCCCTCTCTCTTCAGCACAAGATGGCTGTCATGGTTCCAAACTTCTTTATACCCCCTTAAAGGAACTTCTTCCCCAACCTGGACACCAGTTCTGGCCTCCAATCAACCATTCCATTCTTGGCCCACCACTATTTCCCTGAGGCCTTCCAGGCTCAAATTGGCTCATAGACTTAAGGTTTCATCTCGGAAGCAGAGCAATGTGTCAATCAGGGTCCAGCTTGAAAGAATAAAGAATGCGGAGATGCGTACCTGTGTTTTGTGCATGACCCGCAAGTCACACATTAGCATGATTTCATTAATAGATCAGCCATCTGGCATCTGCAACGTGCAGAGAAAAACTGTGGATACCATCTAGAAATGCAGGTATTGTTATGAAGATGAAAAAGGCAAAAACTGGAAGGAAGCCAAGTCACATTGTTTACAAGTCACGCCTTGTTTACTGTGTTTTTCTTCTGAGGCCTTGACTTTTTCATTCTTTAAATCTGATGTGGAGTGTTTTTGGTACCCGCCATTTAGAGTTTCCATTTAATATACTGGAGCAAACATCTCTGGCTACCCATTGCCCCATATATAAGTGTATACACGTATACACACATGTATGCACACACATTCATGCATACACACACATACTAACACAGTGCATTCACATGCACGAATACATGTAGATTCACACCTACATGCTTATACATGCATACATACATAAACATGCATATTATGTATTTGTGTATACCACACGTGTGCAGACATATCCATGCAGACACACCCACACATCTGCACATATACAGTCCTGCTAAGTAACAGTCTCAGCTTTATTTAAATGTCTTCCTCTGTCAGCCCATGTATTCAGATGATCCTACTCCCAGACCACTAAGAAGTTAATTATGAGTGGTTGAGGCCAATCACAGTTGGTTTGCCTTCCTTCGGACAATGATTAATTTGGGGTGAACATGTGGCCCAATCATGGCCAAAGACACCACAGGAAAAGTCAGGGAGAGTTGCTTTAGCTACCTAGTGACAGGAAGAGGAGTTCAATGCAGCTCATTTATCAAGGGGAGCAATCACTAATATTGTTCTCTACTAAAATTCCCTGATGAAGTGTCTTGGAAGCATAAGGCACCTCCAGGCTTTTCTATTACTCTTCCTCTACCCATTACTTGTCAGTGGGGGCAAGAAGTCTGGGATGGAGCTCTAGCCCCATACTCCAAACCAGGACCTATGCTTGGACTGTTGGTTCTCCCTCTACTCCTCCCCCTGACATCTTGTTGCCTCATCTTTTTCCTTCAGGCCAAGTCATGAGTGTGGGGGAACAAGAATGACAGAAATGGGTTGCATTCTCACCATATCATGTTCCCAACAACTGAGAATTAGCCCTCACACAACCCTAGGAAGTTACCTTTAAGACATGCAAGAAAGGTCTGATTTTACTAGAGGAAAACCACAAGGTTAATCCTAGGCCATTCTATCTGTCCAGGAAATGAAAATATGTAATCACCTAATAAGGAATTGTTTTGTAGACAATAATAAAGTCCCCCATCACCACCTCTTTATTGCAGATTCCTGCTCTCCAGGCCAAATCTAACTTTGGGAACTTCCTGGGCCCAGCAGGCTATGATGAGCCCAATGAACTTAATGAGCTTGTCATGATTCATCTCTGCCAATAGCCAAGAGAGAAAAAGCACAACATGGCAAAAATAATTTACACACATCCACATTCACAAAGGAAACAATAATAAATATTTCCTGACTCAAACATTGGCAAAATGGAACAATCGATAAACACAAACCTGCCAGGAGGCGGCCGACAAGAACATGTCGGCAGGGCAGAGAGGAGTTCCCACCTCCAAAAAGTGGCAGCAATTGGAAATGTTCCATATTCCTGGGCACACAATCACCAGCCCTAATTTATCATCATCTCCATATATTCTTATATAAGTAGTAATACAGATCACCCTGGCCAATTAATCAATCTGCAATTAGGAACTGACATGAACATTTACTACCATCAGGCATAATTTATATGATTACAGATGATTAAATAAAATGTAATTGAGTGAACAGGCAATTTGTTAAGCCCATCTAGATGCAGCCATATCACCTAAGGCTGGCAGAGACCTCGCCTCCTCCCACTGAGGGGCAGGTGGTGTGGTCCTGGGAATGGTCAGAGAAAGGGGAAATTATTCTTTCTCCCAGTGGAGCCCATATGGCAGTGCAACTTTCTGAGCTGTTCTTAGGTATTTCTGAGTCCAGGTTGGTTCTTTTTTCTTTATTCCACAAGAATTTGCCTGCACTCTACAAAACTCCTGAGACTACATAAAAAAAAGAGAGAATATCTTCATTTCATGTCCTGAAGCAAAACTCTGTAGAGCATCTTCTTCTGGCCCACTGATCTCAAAGCTGTGCCCAATGCTTGTCAGGACAGCACCCCACCTTCAGTCAGAAATTCTCAGTCTAGCTTTGGGAGCATTTCTAACCAGGAAGAAAGACTCACTTCAATACCATGTTTTCACTGGAAGCAATTCCCTCACTCCTGAAAAGGAGCAGTCTATCGAATCAAGGGCCAATATTTTTATTCTACTATTTGACACTCCTATTCTAGGCTAATCCTCCTCTGCACATTACCTAAACAGCCAAGGTTAATTTTAACATTTCTTTATGAAGTATGCACTCTATCAGGTACTGTGACTAGGGCATTTCACAGAGTTCCCTGAATTTAGCCCATAAAATGACAAGATGCCAAGTAAAATTTTTCAGATAAGTTTGTAGCATAGATCCCATACAATGCAATTGTATGCCACATTTGTTATCTTATCAAACCTCAAAATAGCTTGAAACAGTGGAATATCCATATTTTAAATATTTCATATTTAGGGACTTGATACTCCTGCCAAGGAACGTCTGCCCCAAGTAGTTCTTAGCCTCATGGCTCCTGATCCCACTGAAATTCAGCGGAGGCTTCCCTCCCTCAAACAGTTTTTTCCCAGCCTCCTGATCTCACAACCCACTAGACACCTGTCTGGCAGAGCACTGAAGCTTTTATTAGAAGAAAGAAAAATAATAATGAGGGCATTGTGCTACCTGGCTTCAAAAGATATTACAATGTAAATATGATGACAGCAAAATGATGTGGTATTGAAATAAAAATAGACACATGAATTAATGAAATAAAATTGAAGTTCCAGAAATAAATCCACACCACTCTCAATATTTAATTTATGTTGAAGAATCTAAGATAATATGAGGGAGAATGGAGAACCTTTTCTAAAAAGGTAATATAACTGGGCAGACAAGTGCAAAAAAAATAAGAAAGAAAAAGAAAAAAGAAAGAAAGAAACTGCCCTAATTCCCATAGTAACATAATTTAATTCAAAATGGAATGAATTCCTCCATGTAAAAACCAAAAAAAAAAAGTCCATAAAAGAGAGCAGAGGTGATATACTCCACATCAGTATTAAAGATCACTGGAAGGACTTGTGTCCAACATCAAGAGAAATAAAGTTAAACAATTGGGACTGCATGGCATTGAAAAACTTTTGCACAGACAAAATATGAAAAGAACAAAAACAACAACAAAATAATGTCTATTTAATGGGAGAAGATAATCACATCACCCAGAAAAGGTATTTACATCATCCATCTGACAGAGGGTTAATATTTAAGCAATATAAAAAACTCATACAGTTAAATGATTAAAAAAAAGCCCAATCAACAAATGAATATAAGATGTGGACCGAACACTTTTCAAAGAAGATATACAGAGGGTTTGCAGTTCTTTGGGTTTTTTTTTTGTTGTTGTTGTTTGTTTGTTTTTGTTTTTGGATCACACCAGCAGCACTCTGGGGTTACTCCTGGCTCTATATTCAGAAATGGCACCTGGCAGGCTTGGGGGACCATATGGAATGCTGGAATTCAAACCACTCTCCTTCTGCATGCAAGGTAAATGCTCTACCTCTATGCTATCTCTCCGTCCCCCAGGGTTTACAGTTCTAAGGAAAACTGCTCATCACCTCCTCAACATTGGGAAAAAAAATTTTAGTTTTAAAAATGCAAATTAAAACTACACTGGGATACTACCTCACACCTGTGATAAAGGTCCCCCGAACAACAAAAGCAGCAGTACTGGAGGGTGTGGATCAGGGGACATGCCTGCAACATTGGTAAGGATGTAAATGTATGACACACTTTGGAGAATCCTCAAGAAGTAGAGCAAGCTACCAGGAACACTGGTTTGAGTGATCAAGCACATGCCTATCATGTGTAAGGTCTGGGACCTACAGGGTCACAGACATCATGTGCCCCTACCAACCACAGTCATATGGGACTCCATAGTCCCCAAACACTGCCAGGTCCAACCATACTACAGCATCAAATCTCAAGCCCAGGGGGCTGGACCTTATGTAGCCAAGAGTAGTCTGGGACCACGTAAGTTCTATTAGGAAAGAGAACTCCTAGTGTAAACAAAGAAGGGGGGCTGCAGAGATAATACCACAGGTAAGGTAGTTAGTTGCCTTGCATAAGCAGAGAAGGCATCAAATCATGTCCTTAGAATACATCCAGGAATAATCCCTGACCACAGAGCCATAAGTAAACTCTACTCTGAGTACCTCCTATAGTACAGAAATCCAAGCACTGTGACTAAGGCATTTCACAGAGGTAACTAAAGTTAGTCAATAAAAATACAAGATACCCAGTAAAAATTTTCAGATAATCCATATGTTTTTAGCATAAGATCTGTGCGATGCCATCTTATGCCACATTTATTATCTCATCAAACTTCAAGATAACTTGAAGAGTGGAATATCCAGAGCTACTTTATAGTCTATGCATTTCATTTTTTGGTTAGTTATCCAAAGAACACAAAATCCAAGGAACCGGCCACTGAATAATGTGCGAAACCAGTATTGATGGTTTACAGCACCTCATCTATAGTCTGGTGTGGCCTCAACCTCCACTGATGAGGATGGAGTTGTCATGACCAAATCCAGGTCATGGGTAAAAAGTCACTCTGAAGCTCTGAGGAGAAGCCTAGTTTTAGTTTCCTGTTATCACTGGATCACAGCTGTGTGTGCCTGTAGACAGGGTTTAAGTTTATTAATTAACTTAGCCATCCTCCCCCATCCTGCAGAGAGTGGCGGGTTTCTAAGAGCCTTTGAGAGATTTATTTTTATCCTTCGAGTGGATCAAAGACATTAATGAAACCATTGGAGACTTCAGGGACTGAACCCCACCCCCAGAAGCCAGAGGGGGGCAAGCGTGAGTGACCGTGGATTATTAAATGTTCGCTGAGCAAAGGAAATGGCTGTTAGACATAAAAAGTGTGTGGAATATAGAGGGAGTGCCACATAGGCATGGTGTTTAAGGAGATACCCTAGCTTTCTTCCAGAGAACAATTAATGAAATCACTTTAGGAAAATGGAAACCTTTTCCTTCATCCCCTCAACTACCAGCTGGCCCAGCCCTTGACCATATAGCACCCCAGGAGAATGGCTCTGACAATTTGGGTCAGCACAATGTTTAAACTCCTAAGTGGAAGCACTAATCTCCATTAATCTGACTGTAAAGATGAAACATAATGCGTCCTACAAAAGCCTAAGAGTTAGTAATGCGCGTGCCTCACATCGGCTGCCTTAATACATACCATCTCCCAGCCAGAGGGCCGGATCCTCAGGATTGCATCGGACTGTCTAAATCTATACTGGAACCTTCCTGAAATCTCTCGATGCAGGACAAAGGCCTCGTGCGAGGGTCCACTCTAGTGCCCATAAAGACATTCTCTGAGGAATTTCAAGAATTGTCCCTGTCCCTTCCCTCCCCTCATGTGGACAGCACAATAGTGAATGGAAGCTGCATCTGGCACTTGGCAGTGCTATGCCCCCTCACTGGCTGGGTCTATGTTGATGGAGCATGAGATACAATAGATGGTTCTCACCTTTCTGACACTCACGGGCACACTGCATGAGAAATACACTGCTATTCTCTTCCTGGTTGGGGCACCATTGAACTTTGGATGTTCTGGCTATAGAATATGTATTTCCTGTTTCCTTCTCCCTTCTCATTCCTACCTCTCTCTTTCCTGTTTCATGAACCCACCTACAGGAGAATCACAGAAGACACCTTAAAAATCATCCTTTGGGGGCCCAGAGAGATAGCACAGCGGCGTTTGCCTTGCAAGCAGCCGATCCAGGACCAAAGGTGGTTGGTTCGAATCCCGGTATCCCATATGGTCCCCTACGCCTGCCAGGAGCTATTTCTGAGCAGACAGCCAGGAGTAACCCCTGAGCACCGCCGGGTGTGGCCCAAAAACCAAAAAAAAAAAAAAAAAAGCATCCTTTGGAGCCGGAGAGATAGCATGGAGGTAAGGCATTTGCCTTGCATGCAGAAGGACGGTGATTCAAATCCTGGCATCCCATATCATCCCCCGAGCCTGCCGGGGGTGATTTCTGAGCATAGAGCCAGGAGTAAGCCCTAAGCACCACCAGGTATGACCCAGGGGGGGGGAAAAAAAAGCATCCTTCCTTGGTTGTCTCAGATCTATGGAATCAGAATCCTTCTAGGGGAGACAGAAATAAGTTAGCTTAATTTTTTGTTTGGAATTTAGCAGTTAAACCTGGTGCTTCTCAGGTATATCCAGGAGTGACCCTTGATTGGTGTGACGGTCATATATGGTACCAGGGATGGAACAGGGTTAGCTGCATGCAAGAAAAGTGGCTTGACCCCTGTACTACCTCTCAGGGATGGGACCAGAAAAAAAAAGTTTTTAAGAAAACTCTATCAGTGACACTACTACCTAAATTCTCTAAGATTCAGGTCAAAAAAAAAAAAAAAGAAAAGAAAAGAAAAAAGAGAAGAATGTGATAACCCAATTCTAGCACAGAGATTTGGAATGAAGTTGGGGCAGGAATATGTGGATTATCCATTCAAAACTGGGAGATTTTAGTACGGGGCTCATGAGGCATCAACAGAAGCAGCAAGGAAGAGCCTGTGATCATCATGTATGTGAAATCACAGGTAGAAAAGATGTTGGAAAAAGTCATTGTCTTCAGTTCAGAGATGAGGAAAGTGAGGAGAGTCTAATTCCAGTTGCCTATTGGGAGAACAGCCTAAACTTCCTCCATCCAACTCAAACTATTCTCAGCAAATTTTGCTCAATCTTCCTAGATTTGTTTATTGATTACACAAGCAAAAATAAGGCAACAGAATGAAAGAACTTGGTATAAA
Source organism: Suncus etruscus (assembly GCF_024139225.1). Taxonomy (NCBI): domain Eukaryota; kingdom Metazoa; phylum Chordata; class Mammalia; order Eulipotyphla; family Soricidae; genus Suncus; species Suncus etruscus. The sequence goes on from NC_064857.1 coordinate 81,984,278, forward strand.
ATGTAGAATGTTCATGGGGCTGGAGTGACAGCAGAACAGGTATAGCATTTGCTTTGCATGCGGTTGATCAGGAACTTACCCAAGTTCGATCTTCAGTATCCTGTATGGTCCCCTGAGCCTGCCAGGAGCAATTTCTGAGTGCAGAGTCAGGAGCAACCCCTGAACACTGGTGAGTATGGCTTACAAATAAAAAAATTAAAAAGTAGAATGTCCAAACAAAATAATCTCCTATGAAATCAGTGTAGAGGTATTTGACATTGTGTGTTACCTGAGAACTGAAATGAGCAGATGACATCCACCCTTGACCTTTGCATCAGACAATTGAGATAAGTGGATCTTGCTGAGTCAGCTTAAGGTTCCATCTGGGCTCTGTATTTGTACTGAACATTGTCACCCTTATTGGCACTAACTGTCAGGAAATATTCATTCTAATTGTGCAAAGGAAACGATTTCTCAAATCGTGGCTCTACCAACAGCACCTACAGCTATATATCCAGATAAAAGAGACAAGTGGAGTCTTGTTTAAAAAAATCAATAGATTGGCTCTTATGGAAGTCATTAATGCTAACTCTTTAGCAAGTGAACTGATTTTTCATTCCTGTTGGCATTACATAGGAAAAAAAAACCAAGTAAACAAATCAAGGTACACTGAGCCTCATAACAAAATCCAGTGCAAAATCAGCTCCATAGCAGCCACTCTCTGCATGGAAGGAAGGGGTGTCCCTTCTTCTGGAGCACCCTGCTATGCAAATGAGAGCCAATAGGCTGGACCTGGTTGTACTGAAAGCCACCCAGCTCCTCACATAGGAGAAGACACTAAGAAAACTTTATGTGTGACATGGCTTGCCTGGCATGGAACTGACATGGCCCTGCAAGGCAACAGGCAAGGCGAGGAACTGGGCCTGAGACCAGCCCTCCCCTCCAGATTCTGACCCAGGAGTCAGAACATGTTAGAAAGAAGGAAGAAGAATGTCCTCAACAAGGACTGGGTGCTAGAAGAACTTTAAGGAAGAGGTAATTTCTTTGTTCTTTTCTACCATTATAATGCAATGAGGAAGGGGAAATCCTGACTTATTACAAAATATTCCAAATGTGGGGCCGGGAAGGTGGCGCTAGAGGTATGGTGTCTGCCTTGCAAGCCGATGGACAGCGGTTTGATCCCCCGGTGTCCCATATAATCCCCCCAAGTCAGGGGTGATTTCTGAGCACATAGCCAGGAGTAACCCCTGAGCGTCAAATGGGTGTGGCCCAAAAACCAAAAAAAAAAAAAAAGATATATATAAAAAAAATATTCCAAATGTGTGGGTTGTTGTTTTTGTTTTTTTTTTTTTACCTCATTCATGGAAGGTGAGAGGGGGACTTTCACGAAGCAGAACTAGTCAAAATTCCCAGTTGGTGTGAAGAAAGCAGACTTTGTACTTTATATATTGCTTTCAAAGAGAGGTTGGGTTCTGCCACCCTCAGAAACTGTGAAGCTTGATTCAGTGTTTCTGAGCTGGTTTGGATTCTAGCAGCACAGGCCATGGCATTCTGGAGATAAGCCCTGCCTCAGTGCCTGTAATGCTGCACAAGGAGCCAGAGCACTTTCTCCCACTTTCCCTCAAGGAGCTGCATTCTGCTGGGGCAGAGAAGGGGCATGAGGAGTTCATACCTAACTCTTCCCCTACTTCAAAATGAGGACTAGACACTGTCAGCTCTGTGCCTCTGTTTCTCTAATTGCCGTGGAGACGGGTCTAGACTGTCTAGGTTAGTTCTAGAAATGTGCTCATGCTGATCACTGAGTTGTGGATAAAACACTTTCCATGCATTTGCAAGGTGGATTCTACACCGCTGCAGAAACTGAAATGTGTGTGCAGGAAGGTGGCACTGTGGGGTGGGGGCAACCACAGAATATCAGTTTCATCCCTGTTTACCTACACTGGGAAAGCCCATGCTCTGAGTATTGAAGAGACAGCTCAAAGCAAGTACCCAGGGAACCCCTCAAAGGTTACATTGCTTCCCTCAAAGCCAGGCCAAGCCCAGCTAAGACTCCTCCAGGTAGAAAATTCTCTGGATAGTCATTGCACATATTTTGGGAAAGTTTTCCCTGAGGACTCCATGTTATGGGAAATGGGACATCTAGATTGGGGACACTGAGGCAGGTGTTGGGAGAAGAAATCCAGGCAACTATTTAACTATTTCTGTGTGTGTGTGTGTGTGTGTGTGTGTGTGTGTGTCTGGGGTGTCTGTGTGTGTGTGTGTGTGTGTGTGTGTGTGTGTGTGTTTGGTTTGATCTGGAGGCTTCACCCAGTAGTATACAAGGTCTACTTCTAGCTTTGTGTTCAGAGATTACTCCTACAATGGCTCTGGGTACCATGTAGGATACTGGGCATCAATCCCAGGTTAGCCCCATGCAAAGCAAGCACCACACCCTCTGTGCTAACTCTCCAACCCCAGTTACGACTTTCTGGAGAGAATGAATGTGCTCTGTGCACCCGCCCCTCTGACTTCTTGAACCCCACTCCCTTTACAAACCTCAGAACACTCCCTTCCAGAGGAGAAGTCCCCAAAGAGAGGGTTCCGATTGTTTAAAACAACAACAACAACAACAACAAGTCCTGTTCTCTGGGCCATTCATCATGCCTGTAAGAGTGTTTATTAATGCCCTGTCAATTGCTGAGTGAAGGCAGCCAGTCAGCTGTCCGCCCTCCCCGTTAGCTGTGTGCAAACACTGGTGATTAAGCACCAGATTTAACATCCTCATGAATATTTAAGAGGCTGTTTTTGAAAGTTTCCTGTCCTTTTACACTAATAGCCCCATTAAAACCTGTTTACAAGCCAGTCAAGAGAGTAACTGCATGCACTTAAAACATGAGAGTACTCCCCCAAGAGGGCCTGGGACCACGTGAGGATCAATATGGGGCTTAAAGTAAGACTGTCTGCCCGCCCCCAGCAGAGCTGGACCCCAGGGAGAAGCCCCAGTGAGGAGCTGGAAAGGCCCCAACTTGTTAATTAGGCTGGTGGGGGTGGAGGATCAAGCCCTCACTCCTGGGCTCCCCTCTGCCCTGTTGAGGTGACCCCACTCCAGAGACTTCAGAGTAGTTGTTCAAGTGATGTCAACAGCTCCCCACAAGAGGGGGTGCAGGAAAAGATTTTGTCTTGGGCTCTCCACCTTCTGTGACCCCAAGGGCTCCCCTAGTTCAAAGGCCTGTGTCTCTTTCGCACTCACCTAAAGAACTGACTCCTGGGCCTGGAGAGATAGCAAAGCGGTGGTTGCCTTGCAAGCAGCCAATCCAGTACCAAAGGTGGTTGGTTCGAATCCCGGTGTCCCATATGGTCCCCTGTGCCTGCCAGGAGCTATTTCTGAGCAGACAGCCAGGAGTAACCCCTGAGCACTGCTGGGTGTGGCCCAAAAAAACAAAAAGAAAAAGAAAAAAAAAAAGAAATGACTCCTCTAGTAGTTAGGATGAGCGAGGGATTTCCCCAAAGCTTTAGGACTTCAAGTTTCAAGAAGTCAATTAGTGAAAGAGAAATTGAAAAGTAAGTTGGTGTCCCTTTTTAGCACCCAAGATGTTGGATTTTTCAGTAGCATGGAAATTGCTTTCCCAGGGCTAGAGCTATAAATAGCACAGAAGGTAGGGTGTTTGCCTTGCATGCAGCTGACCCAGGTTCGATCCCCCGAGCATCCCATATTGTCCTCCAAGCTACCAAGAGTGATTTCTCAGCGCAGAGCCAGGAGTAACCCCTAAGCAATGCTTGATGTGGCCCCAAAAGCAAAACAAACAAACAAACAAACAAAAAGGAAACTGCCTTGCCTGTAGCATCCTGTAGCATGAAAATGAGAAGGCAGGGTCAGAGAGATAGCATGAAGGCAAGGCGTTTGCCTTGCATGCAGAAGGACGGTGGTTCAAGTCCTGGCATCTCATATGGTCCCCCTAGCCTGCAGGGGGGCTATTTTTGAACATAGAGCCAGAAGTAACCCCTGAGCGCTGCCAGATGTGACTCAAAAACCAAAAAAAAAAGAAAAAGAAAATGAGAAGGCAGGGTGGGAATAGGGGTAACCGGCTATTTGAAAGCAGAAGACAATTTCCTAATACTGACCACTACACATGAATAGCTGACTGGCTACATGGTCAAACAAGGCAAAGCCACAACTTTCCCTGGGGTGTGAGGGCTTCCTTCATACCCTTCCCAAGCTGGGAGACTCCTAAATTTCAAGTTCACTTCCCCTGCCCTGGCCTAAGTGCTTGCTTGGAAGGTCCCGAGAATTCCCTGGAAAAGAGGTCTTTTTCCACACTTCACCCACTGCATTATCACTGTTCTTTGCCAGATTCATCATATGAAAGATAGTGTGTTTCCACAGCATTGCAAGACTCCTCAAAATACATTTAGACAAGTCTTATTGTATGTCTAAGCCAGCTGTCAATGATGCAATTCTACAGAAAGCTACTGATATAGGTGATGAATCTCATTTTGTAATTTCACCCTGTACTCATCATCTGGAATGCCATCTACAGAGAGGGCCAGAGATAGACAAGAATCTAGGGACAAAGTGCTGGATTGGTACTCTGGAAATTCAATTCCTGGCACCATATAGTTCCCTGAGAACCACCAGGAGCAACCTTCAAGTACAGAACCAAAAGTAGTTCCTAAATACAACCGCATGTGGCCCAAAATACTCCAGCCCTCCAAAATATAGTGGTGGGACCGAGGAGAGCCTGATGGTTGTACCTGTGTCTGGTAGGTATAAGATGTGAATTTGGTCTTAGGCACCACCCCACATGAGGATCTCTATTCTGACAGCTTCCCCTTTTGGGGTCTCCTACACTTCTACTCAATGTCAGACCTCCAGGGCACTGCAACCAGGTGTGTGTAAGCACCAGCATGGGAGTGTGAGACCTAGCTAACACCATAACGCAGGGTGGCCAGGGTGGCACTCCTCACTATGCCTCATCATCACAACCACAAAATGGGAAGATCAAGAAATAGATGAAATTTAAGGCCTTTCAACCCAGGCTTTGCCAGACAGATAGATTGCTTGGGCCAGAAATGAAGTTTTCTTTCTTCTATAATCTCTGACACAGATGGGGATACAGTAGCTTCTTATTTAAAATCATCATGTAATAGGGGCTGGAGCAATAGCACAGGAGTAGGGCGTTTGCCTTGCACGCGGCTGACCCAGGACAGACCTCAATTCAGTCCCCTGGTTTCCCATAGGATCCCCCGAGCCAGGAGCAATTTCTGAATGCATAGCCAGAAGCAACCCCTGAGCATCACTGAGTGTGGCCCAAAAAAAAAATATCATCATGTAATCATAGCAATGGACAGTGATTTAGAACATAGAGATCTAGGAACATCTCCAGAGCCCACAAGAACCGAGTAAGCCCAAGGAGCAGCCTAATGAGATGGAGAGATCTTTGCACTAAAAATTAAGTGCTTTCCTCACCAGATCTGTATACTCTCAGGGTTGTGGCATTTTTATGTCTTTTCTTTCTGCCTCTATAGTCTCATGGGAAGAGAGAGGATAAGCTAAATATGTTAATGACAAGAAGATACTGACTCTGGACAGTGAATGAGAATAAATACCTCAAAAAGGGAACCCAGAACCTCAACAATGAAATAGTCTAGAATAATTTATCCCAGAACAAGGAAGAAATAGTTTTCCACACTTAAAAAAAGTTGAGCTTTGCTCTTAGTTGCTTATAAAAAACATAATAAGGATTCGTTCCTGGGTTTCGGCACCAAAAAAAAAAAAAAACCCAAAACAAAACAACACAAATAAGAATAATAATAAGGAGAGATAGCACAGGGGTTGATATACTTGCCTAATATGTGGCAGACCTGGGTTCAATCCATATGAACACTGTCAGGAATAAGTCCTGAGCAGTGCCAGATATGGCCAAGAAAAGAAGAGGATTGAACTAGATCATCTCTCTGGATATTTTCATCATGGCTTTTTGCTTTTTTTCTTTTTACTTGTTTGTTTTTGAGTCACACAGTGGTCTCCTGAGAGAACACTCTTGGCAGGGCATGGTGGTCTATATAGGATATCAAGTATAGAATTCAGATTGGCCACATGAAGGCAAACTCTTTAACTATTAGACTATCTAGACTATCTCTCCAGCCCCCTATTCACTTTCAGTTCAAACCAGCAGTGACTACATCTTTCTGGCCCCTGGCAGAGAGAGAGAAGGAGTTTATACAAATCACAGGGCACAAGGTGCCTATTCACTGCTGCTCTCTTCTACCTACCACTTAGCTCTAGCATGAGCAAAGCCATTACTCAAACTCAAAGCATTTGCTAACTAATTTTAATTAGAAAGTATTAGTGTCCATATTATGAATGAAAGACTCAACAGAACATTGCCATGGAAAATGAGAAGACTCTGGAATCATAAAACCTGTTTGGAATTCTTGGCAACCAATTCACTTTTATGGCTTGTGTGAGCTTAAGTTAAATATTCTTCAGACCCAATTTCCAGTGAATGTGAATCATGCCTGCTGTCATAGACTGGAGAAACCCTTCTGAATACATATTTTGGGGATATTTCTTCAATTTAATGATCTATTCTATGAGTCATCAAAGTTTTTCTTGAGTTTGTGTCCCAGAGAAAATCATAACACACCCATCAGCCTTGGGCGTGAAAAATGCTCAAAAAGTTGACAGCTGGGGGCTGGAGAGATAGCATGAAGGTAAGGCATTTGCCTTGCATGCAGAAGGGCGGTGATTTGAATCCCGACATCCCATATGGTCCCCTAAGCCTGCCAGGAGCGATTTCTGAGCCCAGAGCCAAGAGTAACCCCTGGCACTGCCCGGTGTGACACCCCTCCAAAAAAAGAAGTTGAAGGCCATCAAATTCCCACTAGGGGGTGCCGATGAAACACACACACACACACACACACACACACACACATACATCAGCTGTTTAGGGCAGGAATATTATGCAGCATTTAGAGGTCACACACCCAACATGATTCACTCATGATTAACACCCTGTACAATAAAATAAGCACAAACAAGAATGCCACCTACAAGATACTTCCAATGACTTCAGTGAAAATAAGGAACAGTTTATATGCACACATATAAATAACAAGATAGGCCTCATGCCCATTTAGAATGATTACTTGTGTGGAGACAGGGAATTGGGGGATAGTGGGAATTCGAGTTGCTGGTGTGTGGAGGAGTTAACTTCGGCTTCCACTCTATGCCCAATAACAAATAATGAGAACGACAACACTGCCTTCCCCACACAGTCTTGGTGGGGGTCAAATGGATAATGTATGTGAAAATTATCTGTGAAGCATGAAATGTTACTCAGATGTGTAATTATCATTACCTTCACAGTGCAGCTGAGAAATGGTCAAAGGCAACTAAAGGGAATATTTAAGAAATATGGCAAAGTGGCTCATATTTCTGTCTTGATAAGTTAACCGATCAGGTCAAAGATCTCTTAATTAAATATGCTTCTGTAAATTGCACATTTTTAATAGAAGTCCTGGGTCCTCTCAAATCTTCGAAATAATGAGTTTGTGGCAGACACTCACCGCCAATTACCTGCCGCAGACATTAGCCCTGTTTCTTTCTTTGTTCTCGAAGCACTGGCCTTTGGTTGACTATGATTGCTCTGAGACTAGCACCCTAACACTACCTATAAAGATAGGTGATGACTTTCAGGAGAAGCATGAATTCAGTTCTTGGTGAAGGGCAGGCAAGAGGAGGTTTGCTTCAAGGACCCTCCCAGAAGAAAGGACTTCCAGTCAAATGAGTGGGAAAGGAGAAGAGAAGACAGGAAAAGTAGGGATGGAGCAGGGAGGAGAGAAGTATGAAAAGGAGGTGGAAATGGGAGAGGCAAGTTGAGAAGAGGAGAGGAAGAAAGAAAGGAGTAGAGGGGAGGAGAAGAAAGAACTGAAGAAAGGGAGAGAAGGAAAGAAAGGAAGGAGAAGGAGGAGAGAAAAAGGGAGAAGAGAAGAGGGTAGAGGTGAGGGGAGGAGAAGAGTGGAGAGAAGAGGAAAAGAAAAGTTATCTCTATAGTTCCATGTGCAAGGACTCCCCCCACAAGACACACACACACACACACACACACACACACACACACACACACCTTGTATACCCAGAAAAAAAGGCAAGGAAAAAGGAGAGAGGGCAGAGTTACCACTCAAAACTTTATCTCAGAGATTGGTCCTTCCCAGAAGTCCCTGACTCCTCTCTCATCCTAAGTAAAGTGCCCTTAAAAAAATCACTGAGTTGGGTTCAGAGAGATAGCACAGCGGGGTGTTTGCCTTGCAAGCAGCCAATCCAAGACCTAAGGTGGCTGGTTCAAATCCCGGTGTCCCATATGGTCCCTGTGCCTGCCAGAAGCTATTTCTGAGCAGACAGCCAGGAGTAACCCCTGAGTAATGCCGGGTGTGGCCCAAAAACCAAAAAAAAAAAAAAAATTACTGAGTTAAATAAGAGTTTCCTTTGACATCATCCATCGTGACCCCAATGTTCTTGAGACCCAGAGGGGAGATCAGTTTTATATACATCATGCTTTGCATTAGTGAGACTCAACACTAGAACCCCAGAGTTTCAAGAGGCCCTGCCACTCACAAGTAGGTTGGTGGAAGTATTATTAAGCATTGCTAAAGAACTTCATATTTGCAAAGTGCTTTATGCTCATATATTATTCATACACTAATGAGAATACTTAGATTGTGCCTTTTCTCCAAGGAGCTCAAAGCACTTTGTAAATGTTAACTCATTCACCCCCTCTGTCCCAATGGGACAGACAGAAATCCTCATCCCTTGGCTCTGCACTTGGTAAAGAGGAAGTCCAGCAAGATATTGGACATGCTGGAAAATGGGCTCAAAAGTAGGAACTTCTATGCTCTGTACCTCCAAGGGATTACCACAATAAAACAGTGCTCCTGGAACTAAAATGAAAGCCCAGTAACTCAGTGAGATGATGCTTTATGGAAGGGCTAAGGGACTTAAGTTTTACAGAGAAGAAAGTGTCTCAAGTAAAAATGAGCATGTTTTCAGCCAGAGAGATACTAGAGAGAACAAGTATATTAGAGACGACTAGAGAAGACAAGATCAAACCAACCTCACCTGGTTTGATCCCCAGCATATCATAGGGATCCTAGAGTTCCACCAGAAATGATTACTGAGGGTAGAGTCAAAAGTAAGCCCTGAGCATCACGAAATGTGGCCCTCAAACAAAACAAAGCAAAAAAAAAAAAAAAGAGCCAGACTCCCAAATCTTGAGCTATCTAATGCCATTCCTATGAGTGGAAAACGATTCACCCTTCTCCAATTTCTGATGCTTGGAATGGCTGGGGTACTAAACAAAGCCCCCTTGACAGTGGCAGCATTGTGACTGGGACCCAGCTCAAATAGCAGGACCTGTCCCCTAAAGCTCCCTGTGAAACTTCTGCTCCCCCATAATAAAACGCAATCACTTCAGAAACCTTCACTCAGGAATTACCAGCTCTGCTCTTAAGAAAACTTTTCCACCAAAGCCAAAAAAAAAAAAAAAAAAAAAGGCTGTTGAGCTAAAGGAAGATCCCTCCCAAGAGACCTTCCTCTTATAACCAGGCCCTGGGTGTGACTTCTATCTAGCATCATATTAGCCATGTCATCAGAGAACTACACTCCCACAAAATCACCTCTCCTCTACCAGATGGTGAACTGTGTCTTTGTTATTGTCACATCCTTAGTGCCAACACCATGCCTAAACCTGGAAAGTGCCCAGTATGTTTCTGTGGAAAGAATACAAGTCTTTGAGACAAGTCTTATTGTAGTTCTGAACCAATTGCCAATGATGTCATTCTAAAGCTACTGTTGTAGATGATAAATGTCACTTTGTAATTTCACTCTCGACTCATCTTTTGTAACAGGGAAGAATTCATCAAGAGATTATTCAGTGTATACCTCATTCCAAAAATAGATGAATGGATTAAAGACATTCATAGGCTGGTCTTGACACTCCTTTTCATTTCAATTAAAAGCTAGACACACACACACACACACACACACACACACACACACACACCATGGTAACTAGAGATTTAGTTTAGACAACGTTAAGCAATTGGAAACTGGGGTAAGCTTTTTGAAGAAAGTCGCATCTCAGCAAGGCCTAAAAGATGGTCCAGTGTCTAAGAAAATAGATTTAATCACTAAGGGAACTCATGGAGCAAAGATAAGGCAATGAGTGTGGCCTATAGGAAAGAAATGAGGGGAAGGAGCCCATGAGTAGAGCACTTTACAATAATTTATTCACAAGTCATGGAAATTCCCTCAATTACTTGAAAGCCAACTATTGGCACAAGAAGGTCCAACAAAATATTGGACATTAATCAAACTTCCATGGAATCATTTCTATTTTGTTGATCACTAACAAAGGAAATGGCCCTAAAAATGGAAGTTCTCTTTTAATCAATCTAAATTACTGAGATTCATAATCTCAGAAAACCTGAGAATCAATAAAGAAGCAATACTTTCTAAACATATTAAAACTTCCTGGCACTGCAGTAATTAGACCATCAAACACTAATAAAAGACTGTACAGTTAATTAGTAGTACTCATAAAAGTCTAAGAACAAATATACTGTATATTAAATACAACAACTAATATAATTGCACATACAGATGGAAAAATAGAGGTTTTTGCTGCAATAACGTCAGCTTAGCAACTGAAACACACTTCACTTTGGATTTGATGACCAGAATTCTTTGTTACAATCAGATTATGGTCACCAAACTGTAGTGTTCCGGAGAAACATGTAAATTCAGAAATAAGGCCCTCACACTGGGCCACGTCTTCCAAATGCCTTATTCCTGATGCCATACTTTGCGCACTCTTCTATTCTGACACAATTTCTTTTTTTTTTTTTTTGGATCACACCTGGCAGCGCTCACGAGTTATTCCTGGCTCTATGCTCAGAAATCGCTCCTGGCAAGTTCAGGGAACCCAGGATTTGAGCCACCATCCCTCCGCATGCAAGGCAAACACCTTACCTCCATGCTATCTCTCTGGCCCCCTGACACAACTTCTGATCATGGCTTACACATTAGCTCCTCCCATAAGACTGCCTGACACCCCACACCTGTGTTTTCAGAAAAATAATTATTCAGCTATCTCCTTTTTACTCCCTCTTGTAATTTCCTTCTAAAGTACTTGCTTACCCCCCTGTGTAGCCTCAAATAGGAGTGAAGAAGGGAAGAAAACACCACAACTGGCTGTCACAATTGGCACATGAAACATGGTTCCATCCACAGACCAGAACCAATCCTGGCTCCCTAAGCAGAGGATGAAATCCTGATCCTTCCATAGAGTTTCCTCAGAGATCTCCCTGGCAAGTGTGCAGGACCAGGATGCTCACAAGTGAAGTAGGAAAGATGATGCACCTTCACACTGTAAAAGGAACTATGTAAAGTAGAATGGGTTCCATCATGGGTAGTGTGCAAAGAATGTAATATTAAAAACTCAATCAGTAATAAGCCCTGATATAATCCTTTTGGGGAGGCTTCAGAGTGGAAATACTTAGGATGTTTAATGAGCTCAAAGAAACAATGGAATATATAGCAAATAAAACACACGAAGAAAACAAGAAAACTACAAACAGAAATGACAACTGAAGAGTTGTAACAATAGCACAGTGGCAGGGCATTTGCCTTGCATGAAGCCAAGCCAGGTTCAATCCCAGCATCCCATATGGTTCCCCAAAATTACCAGGAGTGATTTCTGAGCACAGAGTCAGAAGTAACTCCTGAGTGCCACCAGGTGTGGAAGAAAGGAGGAAAGAAAGAAAGAAAGAAAGAAAGAAAGAAAGAAAGAAAGAAAGAAAGAAAGAAAGAAAGAAAGAAAGAAAGAAAGAAAGAAAGAAAGAAAGAAAGAAAGAAAGAAAGAAAGAAAGAAAGAAAGAAAGAAAGAAAGAAAGAAAGAAAGAAAGAAAGAAAGAAAGAAGGGAGGGAGGGAGGGAAAGGGAAGGAGGGAGGGAAAGGGAAGGAGGGAGGGAAAGGGAAGGAGGGAAAGGGAAGGAGGGAGGGAAAGGGAAGGAGGGAGGGAAAGGGAAGAAGGGAGGGAAAGGGAAGGAGGGAGGGAAAGGGAGGAAAAGAGGGAGGGAAAGAGGGAGGGAAGGAGGAAAGAAAGAATAAGTGAAGAATATGGTAGATGAAATGAAAAACTCACTGGAGGGCTTCATAAGCAGAGTAATGGCTGCTGAGGATAGACTCAGTGAGCTCCTAGATGAGGTACAGAAAACCTATTGTAATTTTCTGCTTCTCTAGTTCCTCTTACTCATAGCTTGGATGAACTGCTGAGAATAGGGACTTGGTGATAGCTCCCATACCAAGCATAGTACCTGGTGCACAGCTAGGTCTTCAATTAACTCCTGTCAAATAAATAAGAAAAAAGATTATCAAAAATGACCTGCCAGCCCATGAAAATGAAAAAGGGAGGGAGGGTAGGGATAGTAAACAATGCCAATAAAAACTATGGGAATAAGGTGGTACCAGTTTAAATAAAACCTATTTCCTCTTCCATTAAAAAAGCCACTGGAAGAGGAATTCCCACTTACTCAGCTTTCGTAGGCTACCATTGTGTGGCCACATTAATGTGACAAAGAACTAAACACCACAAAGAATTTTCCTTTAGCATAAGCATTCCCCTATGTCTTGGTAGCATTTTCCCCAGGAATTTACTTTGAGACAAGGGTCTAGGTACAAATTCTTTATTTGGGACATGACCCCAGGGAGTACCAGAAAGGAAGAAAGTGAGATTAAAAAAAAAAAAGGAAGGAAGGAACAGGGGTGCTGTCATTAATCAGCTGGCCCCATGGGCAGGCTCAGCCATCTGAGACAGTAGAACATGTCACCAAAATTTGTTACCTGAAGGGCAAGTAAGTAGGATACTTATGTACCCACTTTCATCAATCATTGACTAGGGGCTGATCCCAAAGGCATGACGTTCCCAGTAGTTGGAGCCTGCAAAGAGAGTCACCAAGGCTGGTCATTGGACGTCATGAGCATATTCACAAATACTCGGTGATGCCAAAGGAAACAGACAGGATATCAGACACAGAAGTTACAATCAGGAACTTCACTAAGTGTCTTTCTGCCTCTTGCTTTTTGTCTTGCTATTTCCAAGGGAATCGGGTACCAGCAAAATCAGGTCTCAAGATTTGACCAGAGCTGAAATTATTCATTGCGATTTCTACTCTGCACCTAAATTCATTTGTGCGTTTTTTTTTCCTCCTATAAGATGAGGGGAAACTGCCAATTCTGCACTACCCTTGGGGTGTGACCTTGAAGGTAGCTACCAGAATCTCCTGCAGCCCAGGGCAGCGGTTTCAAATCTATGTCACTTGAAGAACACTTCATCATGTTTCTAGGCCTTGGTATTTTTCTTTACAGCTTCAGGGAAGTACTCAAATTCATCCAATTTCACAGGCACAAGTTCCACTGTTTTGAATTTACCTACATGCAAATGAAATGTTTAGGAGATGGCTCTGTAGGATAGAGAAAGGGGCTTAAATCACCCCTTTTTGGTGATGCTGGGGGCACACCTGAATGTGCTCAGTCAGGGCTTACACTGGGCGGCACTCTGGTAGTGCTGAGGATCCAATCCAAGTTGACAATCTTACATGTGAGACAAACTCCCTACCCATTGTACTATCTCTCTAGCCCAAATATTATTTCACTGGGAGTAGGGAGGAGCACACAACCAGCAGTGTTCAGGGCTTACCTGGCTCTAAGTTCAGGAATCACTCTGGAGAGGCATGAGGAACCACATGGGATGCTAAGGATTCAACCTGGGTCAACCATGTGAAATGCAAAAAAAAAAAAAACCTGTTGTACTATTGCTCCGGCCCCTTTATTTCATTTTTAACATTGCAGAAATTATGAACAACAACAACAAAAATTTTTGCTGATAGTGTTTCTTTAAAAAGAAATAATATTGAAATCATCCCTTTTTTTTCTTCTTTCTATTTTTGTTGTTGTTGTTGTTGTTATTGTTGTTGAATCCAGCCTAATAGCTGGTCTTTCATTGTGATTTTTTTTCCACTGCTGTGATTGTCTTCTGCACTCTGATGACCATCCTGGCTAATATTTTAGCATTCACTGTTTTTGGCAATGTATGTATAGACACACAGCTTGAGGCAATTTGAAGACAGTGACAGGAAAGAGCCACTGTGCAGGTTCTGTTGGGGGCTTGTCTGCTTCACATGCAGGTGACTAACTGACACCTGCCTGCCTCTCCCTCCTCTGTGGTCGTCAACATGGGCCACAGCCAAGTCCACTTGCTGCTGTGCTCAGAGGAAACTCATCAGAACACTCAGAAACGACAGAATGAACGCCAGGCTCTCTTGCTGATGATGGCTTCAATCACTGCGAACTGCACTCGAAGCCTTACTCGACAATTTTTTTCAACTTGCTCTAAAAGACATTAATAACATTCTATCCAGCCTCACCCTCCCCTAAAAAGAATTGGGCAAGAATCTCATCAAAGGGTAGTTGATGGGCTGGAATTGAAACTTGGGTTCCCTTGTACTATCTTCTCTAGGTAAAAGATCCAACCAGTCATCTCTGACATGCTGTGAATTTGAAAAATGATTTGTGCCACTGAAAAACAACACTGCCATTAGTTCCTAAAAAAATAATAATTAAAAAAAAAAAAACCTGACCGTCTCACATAAAAGGAAACAGGGGAGAATGAGAAACCAAAACTAAAGAAAATGCAAACTATTCACAAACAGCTCTTGAATACACTGAGGTTGCCCACACACACTCCCTTTTCCTGGACCACCCTTAGTGCCATGATTGCCAGCTGGAAGGAAACTGTTATTGATGGCCTGTGGATATGGACTAAAACCTCACCCCTCTATGAAAATGGGAGTCACCCCATATTTTGGGGCCTCCATTTCTTTAACCCTAACTCTTGCCTATTTTACCCAACTACAGCTTTTTCAGAGATTATGGCAAGTTCCAGCACATTCTAAGAAGTGGCTGCTCTTACTGATCCACTAAAAGCAAAGGGGTCTGAAGGGATCATTATCCAGGTGTGACTGCTGGTGACAACCATTCAGGTATGCCCATGGGGAAGACCTCCAATTAGGCCAGGAACAAGTAGGGTAGAGAGGAACTCACTGCAGAGGCTGGCGGGAACTTCTACTCAGAATATGCATTGATTCCTTTTACTTCCCACCTACTGAAATCTAAACAGGGGAGCAATGACTCTTGGCAGGATTTCCTTTCTATATATCCTTCTATGAGGCACCACAATCAAGTGTTTGACCTCAACACCACAACAGTGACAAAACAAAGAATGTAATCCTGGGAAATAAAGGGATCTCCCAGAATATTCTTTAGGCAGAGAGAAAAACATTTCCAGAGGCAAAAGTGAATGAGACAGGCCAAAGAGATACTCAAAGGATAGAGCTCATGCAGAACACCCAGGTTCCTCTCCAGCACCATGTGGTCCCCTGTACGCCAAAAGCACATATATATATATATTTTTTTTTTTTGGTTTTTGGGCCACACCTGGCGGTGCTCAGGGGTTACTCCTGGCTGTCTGCTCAGAAATAGCTCCTGGCAGGCACGGGGGGCCATATGGGACACCGGGATTCAAACCAACCACCTTTGGTCCTGGATTGGCTGCTTGCAAGGCAAATGCCGCTGTGCTATCTCTCCAGGCCCATAAAGCACATATTATTAATAGCATCTAGCTTGTATGACTAAAACAGATTGGAAAGAAAATGGAACCAAATACAGGCAATAGTAGTTAGTAATTTGGACAAAGGGTAATCTGAGTTAAAGCATAAATCTTTACATTATTCCAGAAGATGATAAAGATATTTTAGCTTTGTTAAGTTAATTAGACAATTTTCAGTGACCAAGATGATCCCAAAAGAGCATGTAAATTAAAAACACATGAAATACGAAATAAAGTGAGAGCATAAAAATTTTCCCATCGATTCAAATGAAGGGAGCAGAATATAAAATAGTCAAGGAACAGAGAAAAGACAAAGTGTAAAAAAAATGAATTCAAAATATATTGCTAATCAAAATCCATTTAAATTTGTCAAACTATCTGGTTATCCCACATTGTTACCCATATTAATTGGTATAGGCTCAGTTACACTGAGATTAAAAATCAGCACTGCAGGCTAGAGCAGTAGTATAGAGGATAGGGCACTTGCCTTGCATGCAGCCAACCTGGCTTAGATTGTTGGCATCTCATATGCTTCTACAAGCACCATGAGGAGTTATTCCTGAAGACAGAGTGTAGGCCCAAAGACAAATAAAACCAAAATAATTAGCAATTGAAAGGTGCCAAAGCAATAGTACAGTGGGTATGACATTTGCCTTCCACGTAGCCAACCCAGATTCTATCCCTGGCATCTCATATGGTCCCTCCAAGCCTGCCAGGAGTAATTTCTGAGCACAGAAACAAGAGTAACCCCTGAGTGCTGCTGCTGCTATATGTGCCCCCCCAAAAAATTAGCAATCCCAAGATCTTAGAAGTTTACAACAAAAGATGTCTCATTTATTTATTGTTTCAGACAAGGCACTCCAAATCATAATGCCTTTTATAATAACAGTTGATTATGTATCTTGATTAAGATTTGTTTAATAAATAAAAAAGATTTGAAAAAAAAAGATTTGTTTGGTCATTTCTGTAACTTTTATGCTGTGTTAATCAATGGGATTAAATCATGGGCCTAAGACATCACATGGCCTAAGAAGTCACGAGGTCTAAGATGGCTTCAGGTAGGAAAAAGCAGAAGACTAAACTCTCTGGAATGTCCTTCATCAGTTTCCACACATTGTTTCTTTCTCTGCCTCCTCCATTTTACCATTTAGTCCCCTTTTTGATACCAAGACCCTCTCTTATGCTATTTTCTCCTGTGAACCTCACAGAATATTCTGGGGCCCTGGTTGAGAATTGACTCAAGTCTTTTTGAATGGCAGGTGAGTCCCAAGAGAGTGAAAGTAGAGGCTAAAAAGATGGGACAGGGACTACAGCACTTGCTTTGCATAAAGTCAATTCCCAATACTTGATACCAAATACAGTCCCTCAAGCAACACCAGGAGTGAGCCTGAGCACAGAGCCAGGAGTATCCTCCTGGTCACTGCTGGGTGTGTGAGACTCGACACTCACCTACTCCACCCACTCAAAAATGAATAAAGGCAGAAGTCTCATAGAATCTTAAGGTCATGTCTCTAAAATTCAATGTGAGTTCCACCACAATTGACGGTAAAAAAAAAAAAAAGTATTGGCCAACCTAGATCCAAGAGCAAGATCACCTGCACATGGAATCTTCCTCCCTCTATTTCTTAATCATGCAACATGTCTATTGTATGTTACTTCCATGTTGTTTTCAATCCAGGCTAATAAAGAATCCAAAAAAGGTCATGGTAAAAAGAAAAGAAAGTAGAGTGAAGCTTCCAGTTAGAATCATAGAGAAGGGCCAGAGAGATAGCATGGAGGTAAGGTGTTTGCCTTTCATACAGAAGAATGGTGATTCAAATCCCGGCATCCCATATGGTCCCCTGAGCCTGCCAGGGGTGATCTCTGAGCATAGAGCCAGGAGTAACCCCTGAGCGCTGCCAGGTGTGACCCAAACACCAAAAAAAAAAAAAAAAAAAAAAAAAGAATCATAGAGAAGTTTCAAGGCAGAGGTGACACTTCCTCATTTTTTTCTTGGACAAAGACAACTATAAAGTCATATCTGTGTAAAAAAATCATATCTGTGTCACAGTGTCAGTGTCCTGGCTTTACATGGGTACCTTAAAGAAACTATTATTAGAAAAGCCACATTTATGTGTGTATTAATTGTGTGGGAAGAGAGAAGGAATCCACAAATTGCCTGACTGATAGACAATGCTAAAAATCAGCTTCCAGGAAATTGGAAATGACTATTGTAAGCTCTTTCACAAAGCAAATGCATATTTATAATTTTATGGAACCCCTGATCTAGGGGCCAAGATATTTATATATGCCTCAAGGATTTAGGCATTGTTGTGTTCAATATACACACCAAGTTCATCACAAACTACCCTCTAAAGAATTTTCCTGGTTAAAACCCAGAGTTGGAATCCCCCCACTACCACCACCAATTTTCATCAAGTTCAGAATCCTTAGAAAAAGGACCTTGGTAGAAAAAGAAGACATAGATGTTGAGGGGTCAGGCTGTCTGGATGAACTTACTAAGCATGCTCTGTGTGCTCTTTCCCTGCAGAACATGCCATTTCCTGTCTCATTCTATCTACTTTCACACCTTGTAACATGACGGGAACTCTTGAGTTTAATGAAAGGTCCAATGGTCCAGAGAGATAGTACAGGAAGTAGGGCCTTTGCCTTGCTCATAGACAATTTGGATTCGAGCCCCCATTCTCCCATATAGTCCACTGAGCCCACAAGGAGTGATCTCTAAGCACAGAGCAAAGAGTAAGCCTAGAGTACCACTGGTTGCAGCCCCAAAACCAAAGTGAAAGCAAGAAAGAAAGGTTCGAGAAGCAGATAACCATTAGTAGAAACCCAAGTACTAGCAAAAGAGCAAAAAAAGTTTGCTGGATCTTCTGAAATTCATACCTTCCACTGGGTACATCCAACAATTTGAGCCTACATAAAATTCCATCTGTAAATTGTTTCCCTCTTCATAACCAGTTTTGTAGTCAAAATGGTGGGATATTTTAAAATATAGTCACATTTATAAATATATATTTATCACAGGTAAGAAAAAATATTCAAAAGTATGTTAGTTCCTTAAAATGCATTATTATAATAAATAATGATTTACAAATAAGCTCAACTATAGGATTCAATAATGGAATGGTGCTGATAAATCTGGTCTTTTCCAGATATTAAGTACATTTATATGGTTGGGTTTGGCAGAGAAATACAGGAAGTATGTCATCCAAAAAGCAGGACAGATAAGTACTCCATTTAGAGTTAATAAAGTGCTTTTAAAACTACATATGTCGATTTATTTTATGTAATATGAAAACATGATTTATCACAGATCTGATCTGAATGCCTGCATCTTTCCAAAATTCCTATGTTGAAGCCTTGATCTCCAAAGGTTATCAGGAGCTATTAGTAGCTGGGATCCCTGGGGGATACTGAAACATTAAAAGGGAACTTCATGAATGGGATTGGAGCCTCATAAAAAGGAAGTCAGGAAGGTTCTTAATCCCTTCTAGAATGTGTGAAAGGCACCAGCTGTTAATTAATCAAAAAAGGGATCCGCAATTGACCATGCTGACACCTAGATCTAGGACTGGCAAAAATACATTTTATTTTATTAAATAAAATCTAATTGACTTATTGGTTTACAATCTTATATAAAAACCAGATTAGGGTCAAGGGACAGAACACAATTTAAGGCTGACCCAGTTAGATCCCAGTACTATCTATGGTTCCCAACCACCACCTACAGTGATCCCTGAACATAAAACCCTGAGATCCACTGGGTGTGACCCCATCAAAAAGCAAAGTCAATAAATAAATGTTTCAATAGCTTCATCCTGGAAATGTTAATATGCTTCCCTATACCAACCACCTAGTTTCAATGACCTAAACTGACCCCCTCAACCCTTTTCTTCCAGACCTCTATCTCTTCCCCCCTATAAACCATCATAGTTTCACCCAGTCTGAGGTATTTTTGTTGGGTTTTGTGAATTCATTTGCTTCAGTTAACTTAAAAGAATTTCTGTTATTTACAAACTCCCCATACTGTGGTATTTTATTAGCACAGTTTAATCCAGTCTTTAAATGCCTAAGGACCAAGCTCGATTAGGAGTCTAAAATATTTTTATCTTTACCATACTCACAGGAATGACTTGGCAGGTAGGACTCTCCTACCATCTGCTTCCTTAGATCCCATTTTTTAAGGGTTAAATGTTTTATCCGGATGATAAATATTTGCATGGGACTAAATGCAGAGTGAAATGGGAATTGCTGAACAGAGAGGATTTTTTTTTGTTCAAATGTTCACAATTTAGTTCAATAGAAGATAGCAGAGGCTTTTAACCAACAGGTTTGTGGGTACCCAGAGAGTCCAGAGTCTGTTTATTTCCTACATATAACTCTGAGTGCAGTTCAGGCCCATATACATCTAAATGGAAACTCAAGCTATTTAGGAAGACTCAGATCAGGTACAAAATGTCTGCACAGATATAGAAGCCCTGCACAGATCCAGAGGTGGAGAGATAAGAGTGGGAATGCCAGACATGTGTCATCTTTGACAATTGGCTTAGAAGTCAGACCCTTGAGGAATAAGACAAGACCATGCCTATGGTTCACTCTCTTCTTTGGAGCATGGTGCAGAGAGTCAGCTGAACATAGGGAACCTTAGCTTCCAGAGTGCCCAAGTCTACCTCTCCAGTACAATTTGTAGTTACTTCAGGATACTGACTTGCATAAAACCTAGGCTGGGAGGTTAGGGAGAGGAATGGCCTGCTGTCAAGGTGACGACCTTTTTGACTCCCCATATCCCACACTCCACACACCAGACACAGGCTCTGGGTCCTAGCTGTGAATTTCAATAAAGATATCACTACCTTATATGAAGATCTAAATCAAGTAGAATATGCTTTGGCACTATTTGTCCTAATTCTAAGTACCCTGAGCAAGATAGCAGTCTCTTTGGTAGTGTTTGTTCGAAGTATGAATACTGATTACCAAGTCCAGAAACACTGAACCATCCTAGACTGATTGGCAAGGACCAGTGTCTAATTGTATGTTGTGCTGGCCTCTGAGAACCATGCTCTAAGGACTCTGGTCTGGAACCTATTAGATGTCCATTGCCACAATGGACATGATTTCTAGAGGGATCAACAAGGCCTGGTGTGTGTGTGTGTGTGTGTGTGTGTGTGTGTGTGTGTGTGTGTGTGTGTGTGTGTGTGTGTGTGTGTAAAGGAACATGCTCTGACTTACTTATTCGAGCAGCAGTTTTGTGATCCAGATATTTTCTTGAAACTTGGGTTTGTCACTTATTGCATGTCTCTGAGGAAAAGCATTCTGCTTGGGCCTCGATTTTCATAAGGTACAAAATCTGGCCAATAAGACAAAAGTCATGGAGATCATATGAGAATGAAAGCAGGAAACTGAGTTCACTGCCTCCAGCATGGAGAGTACTTTGTCATGGACACATTTCTTCTCAGAAAAATAGAGGAGCTAAGGAGATAGGACAGCAGTCTGGTGGTTGTCTTGCATATGACTAGCCTAGGTTTGATTCCAGATACTCTTTATGGTCCTCCAAGACCTACAGGAGTATCTGAGTGCAGAGCCAGAAGTAATTCCTGAGCTCATTGAGATGTGCCCCTGCCCCTCCCCCCCAAAAAAAAACAAACAGAAAGTTGTTTAAGGAGCCAGAGAGAGTTGCCTTGTATACAGTTAACCCCAGTTTGATCTCCAGCACCACATATGACCCCTGAGTACTGCCAGGAGAGATACTTGATTACAGAGCCAGAAGTAAAACTAAGCACTACTAGGTATAGCCAATATATATGTATATATAGGCTATACATATGACATATATGAAAAAATATATGAAGGAAAAAATAAAGACCAGGGATATGATGCAGCATGCATGCTCTTGCCTTGTATGCAGTTGGCATCTCGTATGGTCTTGAATGTAGAGCCAGGAGTGAAAGAAAAGAAAGAAAGAAAGAAAGAAAGAAAGAAAGAAAGAAAGAAAGAAAGAAAGAAAGAAAGAAAGAAAGAAAGGAAAGAAGGAAGGAAGGAAGGAAGGAAGGAAGGAAGGAAGGAAGGAAGGAAGGAAGGAAGGAAGGAAGGAAGGAAGGAGGAAGGAAGGAAGGAAGGAAGGAAGGAAGGAAGGAAGGAAGGAAGGAAGGGAAGGAAGGAAGGAAGGAAGGAGGAAGGAAGGAAGGAAGGAAGGAAGGAAGGAAGGAAGGAAGGAAGGAAGGAAGGAGGGAAGGAAGGAAGGAAAGGAAGGAAGGAGGGAAGGAAGGAAGGAAGGAAGGAAGGAAGGAAGGAAGGAAGGAAGGAAGGAAGGAAGGGAAGAAGGAAGAAGGAAAGGAAGAAAGGAGGGAAGGAAGGAAGGAAGGAAGGAAGGAAGGAAGGAAGGAAGGAAGGAAGGGACAGGCAGAAGGAAAGGACGAAAGGAAGGAAGGAAGAGAGGAAGGGAGGACGGGAGGGAGGGAGGGAGGAAGGAAGGAAGGAAGGAAGGAAGGAAGGAAGGAAGGGAGGGAGGGAAGGAGGAAGGAAGGAAGGACAACCTAAAAATAAATCAGGGTGGCTGGAGAGATGAGCCCCTGCCCCCCTTCAGCTTCAGTACTACTTCACACTCTGTGTTCAAGAGTCATTCTTGACAGTGCTCAGATCATGTGGTGTGGGAATCAAACACCGACCTCTGGGATGCTCAATCTTTAGAGCATCTCTTTGTCCTTTGCAGTTATTTTACTGCTGTAGTGAGTTTTGTGAAGTTTCTCTTCCAGTAAAAGTCTTTCCCAAATCTTAAGTCTTGCCCTTTTGTTGTTTTGGAGTGAGTACCTCATATTTTTCTGGGCTGACTCTTGTCTATGTGCTCAGGGATTATTCCTGGCAAGCTTGGGAAACCGTATTGGGTGTTGGGGAGCAAACCAGAGTGTAAAATAAATGACCTCCCCGCTGACTTGCCTTTCACAAGCAAGTGTCCAATTAGTTCCCTTTAAGAAAAAGTGTGTAAATAACTGCTTGCTTGGGACTAGTATGTCAATTGGTGTCTTTTCTCTCTGTGCTACTTGTACTGTAGAGTTGATTCTCTTCTATTGACCCGTCTATCTAGTGCACAGCCCAAGACTTCTCTTTCATTTACAGATCTTAACCAAGGGGTAAGAACCCAACTGTTAGTCATCTCACTGGAAACCTAAAAATGTTTTAGCTTACGAACAAATCGTCGATGTCTAAGCACATGTGCTCCGTGGTCTGAGCAGCTGGAATGATGGAGGGTTGTAAAAAATAAAAGGAAGAAAAATGACGTGAAACCACTTAACCGAGGATTAAACTGGCCTTGGCTAATGCTAGTGGTTGGGCCTCCCTACACTGACCTCTTTCACCCTGTTTTCAATACTCCGAGTCAGAACAGAAGGTATTTGAGGGTGATGCTCTAATAAAAGCCTTTAACAAGGCGTTTTTTTTTCTTCCATGTCCCAGAGTCAATTCTAAAGTCTCCATCTGATACTGTGGAGAAAGGATTCCACTTCCCACCTCCACCTGCCTGCAGTCAAGTCTTAGGTACTGGATGTATCCCATTATGATTAGAAATAAATCATATTCTATCGGCGCTGGGAAGGAAATTGGTGAAGGAAAAACTAAAGGAAGATCATCTATTTCACTTGTACTGTTCTTTAGAAGGACCCTGTTTCCCCTGGAAGCTTTTCACCCAGAGCAAATGAAAACGCAGCACTTGGTGAAAGCCCTGAAGTACACCCACCCCCACCAAACCCCCCGCTCAAACCTCAAACAGGACCCCAACCCCAAATCTCAGTTGCACGCATTTCTGAAGTTCTGATCCCTTCTCTGCCCTTCTTGTGTGATCGCTGACGTTGAGTTATTTTTTCCCTCTAGCATCTGGACTGGAGGCACCAGGCAAATTGTGCGCGGATCATTCTCAGAGCGCGAGAAGGCGCTGTTGCCTCGGAGCCCGGGCGCTGGAGGAGAGCCAGGGCCCCGGGGATCCTAGGAAAAGCAACACCCAGAGGAAAGTCTAGATCTGCGCCGCTCTGCGCAACACCCACCTGGAAATCCTCACCCCACCTCTTTGTCCACCTCCGGGCCCACCTTCCACCCCCCGAGAGTGAGTTCGACTCTAGAGAATCCCGGGAAGGCTAAGCTTGAGCAGTCCTACTCTTCCGAGTGCATGATCTGATCCTGTACCATTTCCTGCCTCCAGGACCCGGGTGGAGATAGGCCAAAGTTAAAGGCCCGACCCTTCTCCCTTTAAGGTTCGGTCTATTCCAAGTAGACCAGGCGTTCCTCCCTTCGACTAGGATGGGTTGCAGGATCCTGCACTCTCCTCCCTGCAGGGCAAAAGGCTCTGATCATTGGTTTCCAGAAGAAAGGGCAGCCGGGAGGGAATGGAGCGGTCTCGATCCTGCAGAGGCTACGGGAAGAATGAGAGGAGAGTGAGAGAGGGGAGGCGGGGGAAGGGGGTGTGTGAGAAGAGAGCCAACGCCTCCAGCAAGACTTTTGAGTTCCCCAAAGGCTGGGCCTGGATCCGAATTAACTGGGGAAACCCGGTGCGCCAACTGAAGGAGCACTCCCCCACCCTGCAGCAGCCCAGCGGGAAAAGTTTCCCCGCCACTCCCACCTTCCCCGGGCGAGATTCCGAATGAAGTCTTCTGGACAGCCACAGAGCGCCCAGATCTGGGGCACAAGGCCGATAAGAGGCTGTTAGCTTCAGCAGAAAGTTACCTTTTCTTTGTGGAAGCCCCACAGCTGTGCTGTAGGGACCCGGTCACCTAATCTTATTCTTACCACGGGGAGCTCAGAGACGGGAAATGGCCGCTACAAAAGCGCCACCGAACTAGGGGTCTGGAGGAGAGAAGGCTGGCGCTGGAACTCTCGGTAGTTATTTTATTAACTACCTCGGTTAATAAATGGGAGGTTTCTTTGCCAGTAGGATTGTTTCCCATTTCTAGACCTGCTGCTACAGATGTGGGCCGTGACCCGGCTCTGTTCTCACTTGGTGGGGTAACAAGAGACTGGAGCAAATCTAAACTCCCCTGCAGACCTCTTCTCTCAGCTCAACTTTCTTCTCCCGCTGCCCACCTCCACCCTCACTCCTTATTGTAATATTCGGGTCTCGTTTGTTACCTTAACTGTTTTAGGCCAGAGACCGACGGTAGAGGTGGCCAGAACCCGCTCTGACGCTGCAAGTCAACTTTTCTGCAAAAACTGGAACTAGTTAGTGCCAAGTGAAATAAAGGAGGGGGTATGACCCAAAACCTAAGGCTAGATTTGACCTCCCTAGTAAAAGAGAGGGTTACTCCAGGAAGTTCCCCCGCTCCCTCCCCACCCCCTCGCTGTGACCCAGTTCCATTCCAGCACCATTCCCCCCTCCACTCAATCCAACAGGTTTGGAAAGACTGTCTTGTAATGGAGAGATTCGAACCTGGAAATGGACATTGCAGGGGGCTCCTATTGACAACTCCAGGTGTATCTGAAAAAAGTGGGTTCCAGAGTTCTTAAGGCACTGAAGTCACTGAGTCGCCCACCTGCCTCTTTCACTTGCATCGCTAGGGCCAGAGCCCCAAGTACGCGCGGGCGCCCGTGGCCTCCGCGGCGCACAGTCGGTCTGTGGTGCCTTCTCCCCGCCAGCACGGGGCTGTTCTCTTAATGAATTACTAATGAGTTAAAATTGGGCAGCAGGCTTAATTAAAGCGTAGAGGCAATGTGTTTACCACATTGTAATTGAACTCATTAGGGCTATGGCTTTTTGTTTTCTAAGCAGCCGCCTTTCTTCTCTGCGTCGAATAATCTATGGGAAGCGTTTATTAGAGAAGGAGGGGGTAGGGGAGAAACAGTCCATCAATTCTTTCAATGAAAAAGACAGGATGAGAACGCTGAGAGGGAAAACAACCTTTACCTCCCCTCCCCCTAACACCCCCAAGCGCTGATATTCTGGTGAAACCGAGGTTTCCCCCCAAGAGATGCCCAGGTTAGAGGAACCTGGTGCGCTCTGCGGGACGCTTGGGAAGTTGCCAAGGTAGAAAAGGAGCTAGAGCTCAAAGGCGTCTTTGGAAGCCCTACTGGGCCCACTATTCCATCTGGAGCGCTGAATTCCAACAGGAACCCAAGGCCAGCTCTGGTGAGGTCTTGAGGCCAACTTGTTTTCTAGAGGTTCGATTGGAATAACTTTTTTTTAAGTGGCCTAAGAGTTTTGTCCGAGCCTTCTCCTTCCCGCTGATGCAAAGGACTCACACATTACCCCTCTCCAGTTACTCTAGTTTTCTGAGTTTCCACACCCCCACTCCGGGTACCGGACTCTCAATCGGGACCCAAGACTGCCCTGCCTGCGGAGTCTGCCCTCCCAGCCACACCTTCCCCAGAGGGTCATTTCCCGGGGTTCAGGGGGAGTGTTGCAGGCTCGGTACGGACCGCCCCAGGGCCCCCACCGGAAAGGCGCACCTGCGCGCCCTGGGATAACCCTCGGCCTGGCGGGGAGCCCAAGCTGCCAGCTCGGGCTGCAGGCCTCCAAGGCAAATTACTCTATCTTGCCCCTGGCTGAGTTCCAGTTTCCAAGCCGCCAGCTCTCGCCTCCTTTCTTCACGCTCGGACCTTTTGGGGTGTGGATGAGAGGCGAGTTGGAGAGGTTGGGGCTGGCAGAGCGCTCCTCTCCGCGCCCTGCCCTGCCTAACCAACAGGCGGCGTCAAAGACCCAGGTCTGAGCTGGGGGTGGGGGGTGCGCTGCTGAGCAAGCTAAGCCAAGAAGCCCGGAGCAGAAGAGCGACCCTCACCCCAAACTTCCGAACTTGCCCGGGAGGGGAGTAGGAAGAGCTGGGTGGTGGTGGGGGGGACCTGCGAGGAGGGAAGAGGCAGGGACGGGACAGTCTCGGTGGAAGAGCCGCGCGCGCGCGCGCCGGTAGGAGTGCGGAGGCCTGCGGGCGGCGGTGGGCACCGCGGGAGGCTGAGCGGCCGTGGAGCCGAGGAGCGCGAGGCAGGCGGGGAGCCTCGAGCTGGCGGGGCCAGAAACAGCGAGGACGCCGCAGACAGGTAAGCGGGGTCGTGCACTGCCCACAGGCGCCCTCCTTTGCAGAAACTGGGTGGAAAGGAACTTCCGGCCGGCGCAGCCCCTCGGCTGACCCCGTCCTTTCCCCCTCCTCGCTCGCCTTCAACGCACTCCTATGCCCAAGTCCCCACAGCACGCGTCATTTGTGCATTTTGTCAAAGTCTCCCATCCCAGTCCACCACCACCCCAGCACACACACACACACACACACACACACACACACACACACACACACACACACCCTACCTCCTCTCTCCGCCTGACCCGGGAGGTTGGGGTAAATTGTCTCTAATTTGTTGCTAAAAGATTAATTGCAGAGGGCGAGTCGATTTGATTAAGGCAATTAATCTTTGGTTACAGCGTTCTCGTGTCACTTGTGTGGGGGAGAAAGGGACAGTAGAGGCGGAGAGGGAAGGCAAAGGGGGACTTTTGGAGCAGCTGAGGGAAGAAGGGAAGAAGCCACCCCGACTGGAACTGCTTTCCGAGCCCACCCACCTCCCCGCCGCCTGCAGCGTGCAGCCCCGGAGCTCACGCCACCGTTTCAGCACCGGCAGTGTGGACAGCGACTCCCGGGCGCGCCCAGTAACTTCCGGGTCCCGGGACTCGACACGTGCAGGCGGAGACACCGCTGACCCGTACCGGGGGTACCCCCACCCCACGCCACCATTCCCCGCACCCCCTCCCTACAGCCGCGCCGTCCCAGGCTCCACCACGGGGCTTCCCTTTCCCAGCTTCAAAGCACGGAGGATCTGGAGAAACTGAGTCCAAGAAAATCCCCTAACCTCCAACCCACCTAGAGGCAGGAAAGGGAGGAACCCCAAGCCCCACCCACCCACCCACCCACCCAAAAAAGAACTCCCAGAAAAGTTCCCAAAGCTGGAGTTTTCTCTTTTCGTGAATAATTAACGGTGGTCATAAATAACTGATGAAGGCAGTGGAGAGGGACGCGGGAGGAGGCGGGCGAGAGCCTGAGCGGCCAAAGAGAGATCGAAGAGTTTGCGAGAGGACCATTAAGGAAGCGCGCAGGGAAGGGCATTCCTCTGCAGACAGCGCACAGCGGATCAGTCCAGCGGGATAAAAGCAGGAGAGTGGGGCGCCAGGGGAGCAGGGGCTGTGCTGACTAGGCCATGGGGCATCCATGCAGGACTCAACCTTTCCCCCACTGCCTAGCTTCCACCTAGGACTCTTCTCAGAATTCTCCAAACTGCTCCACCCTTCATCCTCATGCTCTTTGCTCAAAGTGCTGAAGTTCCAGGTTAGAGGGTAGCAAGTTCTGACCAGTGCTGGCACATCTGAACATACAGGCACATATCTTAATGCACACACATCACAGATGAATGCACAATCACGCAACACAGCTGAGTGCACACGTACACATATGCACATATACAAAAGCATACACAACACAGCTGAATGCACAGACAATACAGCTAAGTACACATTCATACAACACAGCTTAATGCACACACAACTTATCCAAATGTACACACATACCATCTGAAGGCATACACACAACACATCTGAACACACACATGCCCAAGTTCACAATCCCCTTCCCCCCATCCATAACCCCCAGACCATACCACTCCATTCAAACTGCCGCAAAGTTTTAAGACTCCAGAATCCGGCTGGTTCTTTCCCTTTAACCACAGCAGAAAGTGGAAGTAGAGGGTTGACACACCCCAGAAGGTGGGAACCAGAGCATTCAAACATACAACACACACATTGCTCTGTGCTTTTCCATTACCTCTCCATCAGCTACAATTCCAGAGCCCTCTCAAGGTCTTGAGCTTACTGACCTCAGGAAGCTCTCATGGATCCTAACTCTAAACTGAAACTGAGGCAGGGATCCCAGAACCTAAAAGGAAGTTCCAGAGGAAACCTAGCTCCTAAACTAGAGGCCTGTCCCAAGATCCCTCTAAAAAAAATTGGCCAGTCTCAAAAGAGCCAACTTGAGGTGGTGAGTACATGTATTTTTGGAGTGAAATCCTCTTAGGCTTCTCAACCAAGCACTACCAAATCCCTCCTCTGGGCTCCTTGAGATCCTCCTACCTACAAGTCAAGCTCTGTCTTTTCAGAGTCACCAGACAGGACTGGGGAAGAAAGACTGTTGAACCACTAGCTGTGAGCTTGGCTTCTGACCTAGGAGCAGGAAGGAGTCACTTTCTGAGCATAGTCTTTGGCCACAGTTTCTACTTCACCCACCTCCCTAAACCCAGCTTCTGGCCCCTGGATAGGTTTTCTAAGAAACTTCCAAAGAAATAAGTTGGTGGCAAAACCTAGGATGTGTGTGTGTGTGTGTGTGTGTGTGTGTGTGTGTGTGTGTGTGTGTGTGTGTGTGATGAACAGTCTCTCTTCTCTTTCTGTGACAGGAAATACTACAATCATTTTTTTTCTTTTTGAACCCACATTATCCCAAATTCAGTGCTGTCCAATCACTGCTCTCTTGTTGCAGTGAAGCACTAGGAAATTGGGGGGAAAATAGAAAATTAGACTTTAAAAAAAATAGAAGAAGGAATGATATCTCTATTTTGAATACAGATAGGTTGTAAAACTAGACAAAGAGAAGAGAAGAAAGCAGATCTAGAGTGTGGGCCTGGGAGGACTGCCCTGGAAGGGGGGTTGTTTACTTCTCATATAAAATATAACTCCTCCAAGCAGGAAGTTACTGCAAACAAGTATCAATAATGAATGAATCTCCTGTAATAAAATACTTACATAATTAGCACAAGTCAAGTGGTTGCATTATGTTAACCTTTAGCAACTCAGGAGCTGGAAGATTTTGTTCCAGAATTCCTCAGAATGTTGTTTTCATCCTCCAGAGGTAGTGAGAGCCAAGCACTCACCCAGACTTCCACTCTGTGATAATATGGTTTTCCATTTCTGAACCAGAACGTAAGTACTTCTGAAATATAACAGAAAACTCTCTTTGGTGAATTCAGAACAGTCATTAACATTCAGTTTTAAGTGAATGTTAACAGTAAATAAAGAAATCTCTTGATTGTAATAGTAGTAACAAAGCAATAATTACCCAGTAGGTGGTCATCAGTAATGATAAATGTATCATTATTACTGTGTGAGTCTGGGAACTCGGTTTTGGAAAGTACTTCAGACTTTTCAGTCGCAAGGCTGGTTACAAAGCATTTCTTAGCCTGCAAAAGCCATATAATTTTATACACAATTTAGGTGAAAATAAATTTAAATCTGTATATTACATTTTTAATTTCAAGTTAGTAATTAAAGTTGGTTCATTATATCTCCTCTGAAACCCTCAGTGCTCATCTCCATGGTTTGTTTGTACAATTTGTTTCTAAGACACCCAAGGTTACACAGTTCTAAAAGATGGAAAATTTAATTATTTGCCAACATTAAGAGTTTGTTGATGGTATCATAATACAGCTTAGAAAAGTTTAGAATTGGTATTGCCTTTGGTCTGGTTGGCTATATTTCTTCACTTTCAGTCTCAACCCCATGGAAGAAACCCCATTCTTGATTAAAAATGCCTTTTAAATATACAAAAATGAAAAAATCCTCCAAATACCCCTGGTATTCACTGGTTGCTTTTTTTCCCAGGGAAAAGAAATCAATGGCTCAGATTTCTCCCTCCCTCTTCCCTGGGATTTATTTTGCTAATATCTAATTTCACCTTTTGCTACCATTGAGTTAACGACTGCAGGCAGAAGGAAAGCTCAACGTTTGATGTTTATTGGGTAGCCAGAGAGCACATGATAGTTTAATAGTGTATTAGCTAATGTGATAGAGCTTGATAGCAAAGTAGACATTTTCAAATGGGGGTGGGGTAAGGAAAGGGAGAGAGGGAAGAGTATAGGAAAAGAATAAAAAGGCTTTCAGTTCTCCGGGAAATAAAATACAGTTCCTTCCACCATTGTCAGCTGGAGAAATGATGAATGTATATCTGTCATTTTCTCTGTCATGACATTTCAACAATACATATCTCCCCCACCCGCCTATTACCACTCCTCAGCCTCCCCTATCCTCTCTTATCCAATCTTGAAAACATCTTGCTCCATGTCCTTCCTGCAGCTTCAGCCTCAGTGATTTCTTACATTGGTTACCTGAAACAATATAACTGATATTAATGAAACAGTTATACTATGACTATAATTGACATTTTAGAAACAAGGTAACTGATAGTAATAATCATAATAATAAATCCTGATCACATTTCTTATTTTTGGGTGGTAATTGAATTTTTCATGCAATTAAAGACTCTTGCATAAATCCACCCAAACACTTCCCTAAGGCTTTCTCTCCCACAATCTCTATTTCTTGCCTCACTTTCCCTTCTCCTTTTCTCCCCCTTTCTCCTATCCCTTCCTTAGGAGCAACAATAAAAAGGCAAGCATCTTGCCTCATTATTCATTATTCTAGCAGCATCTTTGAGATGCATCTTTGCCAATGAAAACTCCACGTAGATGCCTGTCCTTTTGTTGCAGCGGCCTAGGTTATTCAGGAGCAGAGACAAAAGCCTGAAGTGATGTGATCTAAATGAGCTCTGGGGTTTTCCAGCTGGGACCACCTCCATTTCAAAAGACCCCCTCCTTCCCAATATAAAGGGGAGGGGAATAGAGAGGGCGGATACATGTGTGTATGCATGCATATACAGAAACAGAAAGGAGAAGGGGCCAGAGAGAGCCTAGTGGGTTATTACTGGCACCAATGTCCATCTTTGGTCTATATTTGCAGGTGTGCTTATGGACTTACATGTGCCCTTGAGTATTTTAGGCCCCTAAATTTTACCATGGCCAACTAATTGCTGAGTGACTGCCAAGGCAAATAAACTAGCATTCCATTCTGTGTTTGAGGATTACATTGAGACTTTATGCACATGTGGTCTTTACAGGGTTTGACTGTTTAGTAGGACTTGCAAAGAAATGAGAATAATAGGTAGGTCATTAAAAAAAAACCCAGTTGAAGCATTTTCATTAGTCTCTCATCTTGTGAGTAGAGATTCTATCTCTATCACATACTCAGAAGCAAGTTTTCTTCTAGAAATGCTGTGCCCTGGATAATGGGTAGTGAGTCTTGTTTTTTTTTTTTTCTCCCCAGCTCTTCATTTCTCACAAAGCAGTTTGAATAATAAAGTGAATTCTCACTGATCCCATAATCATTGGTGAATGAGAAACTAACTCAAGGGGCTACTGGGGTAGAGATTTGGATTCTGCAAAATGTGTTCATTACCCCTTCCTCAATTCTGGCTTAAACTGCTAGGTTTTTGTTCTGAATGTACTACTGTGTTTGGGTCCCAGCAAGGGGGTTCTTTATCAGCAATGCTCTAGAAAAGGCTCAGAAACTGAGAATCAGTCTCAGAATGCTGAGAGGCCTTTCTAATTTCTGCTCTGTGAATGGATCTTTGTTGTGCTCTTGGTCCTTTTGTTTCTTAGAACTCCAGCTAGAGCTCTGGAGGGGGGAAATAGGGAGTTTTAGATTGTGGAAGCTCCCCTGGGTATAAAGAAATAACTGAAGTCTGTCAACAATAATCATCATTATGATCATTATTATTGCTAATTTTATTAACAAATTATTTTAAATGGGTTAAGCAAACACTAGCTAAGGTTTTGATCAACTATATTCAGAATAAACACTAAACCAATTATGTACTGGATAAAGTGTTAATGAAGAGGACTAAAGTTTCTCTAGGGAGCAGGTTTCCTCTCTATTCAACAATAATGTAAAATACCTCTGATGTCTTCTACTCTGGCACTACTAAAAACTTTCTAATCTACCTTGTAAGATTTAATTCTTGCTCCCATTATCTAAGAAATGTACTTTCAAATCTCCCATATATTAAATGGTTACTAAGTGCCAGCTTTTTACATATATTATATTACTTAATTCTTACAATGCCCTGTGGGCTACATTTCAATCTTCCTGTTTTGTGACAGAAACTGGGGTTTGGGAAAGTTAGATATCAAAGCAAGATTCTACTGCTTGTAAGTGGTGTTAACATTTTACCCAGTTTTATCTAATTCTGGTTCTTCATATTTTTTAGAACTTTTCTGGCCCTGGTAGTTCTACTGTACTGTGGGGAGGAGATTAAGGGTCTCTTTTTTCAAACTTGGCACTAACAAGAAAACCCTTTTCCACCCTTAATGATATATAAGTAACAATGCCAGGAGGCACGAAAGCATGATAGTTCTGCATACAAACCTAAGAAGCTAAGAAGCAGGGTTGCAGAGACAATACAGCTGATAAGGTGCTTGCCTTGCACAGTCTACCCAAGTTCCATTCTCAGGATCCAGTATGGAACTCTGACCTCACCTGGTGTTGAGCCAGAGCCAGGAGTAATCCCTGAGCACAACTGGGCGTGCCACAGAGAGAGGTGGGGGAGAAAAAGAAAAAGTCATAAGAAACAAGATTGGGGTCAGAGGAAATAAGGGAGAAAGAAAGGAGGTGTTGTTTGATCTGTAACTGTCACTATTTCTTTAATACCCACTCCAGGAAAGGAAGGAGATAAAATATAGAGTGTATCTGATTGTACTGAATTTCTTTTAAGGCAATGCAAAGACAGAAATAGGAAAGTGGAGACATAACTAAATTACATGGGCCTTGGAGATGGAGCAGGTCTGACCGTGGGGTGGAGTGGAGCTGGGGGTGATGCTTGCAACCTCTAGCACGCTGTGCTCCAGTCCAGAATCCATTGTAAGGTACCAAGGTTACAGGTTACAGGCTACTGGGAAGCTTCTTACTAAAGAGCCTTCGGCTCCTAAAGAATCTGCTATGCCTTGGAGCGAGCGATTGCGTCAGCACCGTGGACAGCTCCCTCCCTGCCAGGGCGTTGGGTCCAGCTCCCAGGAACCATCCCCCACGTCTGGAAAACCAGGCTGTTTCCGAAATGAGGGACGCCTGGGGCAGCGTTGGGTTCGCTATAGTCCCCCTTTAAAGGCTATAGCTCTGCAACTCCATCCCTGCAAGGTCCCCAGCCTGAGCCGGCTGCCGCGCCGACTGCGTGCATCGGAACCGAGGCTTGTCTCTCCAGTTCCAGCGCAGGCAGCTCGGTTTGTGGTTTTCCTTTGGGTCCGGTGTCTCAGCTCCTTTTACCTGTCCCTGGCCTAGGTGAACCGCAGCCGCCGGGAACGGAGATGAGAGTGGAAATGCTCTCCTCTGCGCAGCGATAGATCATGCAAACGGGTGACACCAGTTTAACCAATAAAACAATTTGAATCAATTAGCCGACTGAGGAGAGTCCCTACGTGTAAAATGCATGTCAGCTCGAATAGGAAAGCATTGATTAACTCGGTTCGACCAGCCCCGCCGGCTCCTGCCACCACCAGCTTGTCCCTGTACCTACCCGGGCCTGGGAGGCTAGGACAGGAATTGACCCGGAGCTGGGTCCTGGAGTCTAAAGGAGCAGATGGAAGGGCGTGGACATCATCAAGAGACTTGCACAAACTGGGGAGAATGCCCGGGGCTAGAGAAGCAGTGGGTGGCAGAAAGGCGCTTCTAAACTGAATAGTATCTGATTATTCAGTCCCAGGCTCAAGGTAGGTATTCTTTGGAGCACAAAAAACTTGCTCAGTAGAAAGAAAAAGAAAAGAAGAGGAGGAGAAAGAAGAGGAGGAGGGGGGGAAAAAGAAGGAGGAGGAGGAGAAGAAGGAGGAGAAGGAGAAGGAGAACAAGAACAAGAAGAGAAGAAAAAAAAGAAGAAAAGAAGAAGAAAAGAAGAAGAAGAAGAGAAGAAGAAGAATAAGAAGAAGAAGAAGAAGAAGAAGAAGAAGAAGAAGAAGAAAAGAAGAAGAGAAGAAGAAGAAGAAGAGAAGAAGAAGAAGAAAAGAAGAAGAGAAGAAGAAGAAGAAGAAGAAGAAGAAGAAGAAGAAGAAGAAGAAGAAGAAGAAGAAGAAGAAGAAGAAGAAGAAGAGCAAAAACTCAAACAGGCACCACCCCACTGATGCTTTGGGGAAATAAAATGTGGTACAACTTTCCCAATTACTTGTACAAAAAATATTTCATCTAATATCACAGTTTTTTGTCAATGAAACGGTTTGCATTAAAGTAATGCCTGGGGTTTGTAAGATGACTTCTAAGGTTTTGTAGCACCAAATAAGCATATGCATATTCATATTTAAAGATCTGGTGTCTACAGATACCACTGAATGTGGATTCATGCCTGGGGTAAACTGGAAAAGAAAAAAAAATACTACATTTCTCTTACTGGAAAAGATATTTTTAAGATAACATTTTTGTAAGTATAAATCTGTAAGAAAAGAGATTTTGGTGGCAATTGATTTTAGAAAAACACTTAATATAGGGAAATTCCCCAAGACAGCCTCCCCAGTAACAACTAGGCATTTCTTCAGGAGGTAAGGAGACTTTTTGTTTCTTCTCTTTTCCAGTCTCAACTAAGCCCCACATTCAGGCTTTCTTTTTGGTCTCAAATTTCTCTGTGGCTCCAGGAATAGGCAACATGTCAGGGCCTCATTTTGAATGAATTCAGGAATTAGAAAAAAGAAAAGCTGTGAAGAACAAGGTCTGATCTTAGACTATCTAGAAAATAATGGAGTTTTCTGCTTCCTGGAGGAAGAATTTGTGGGTGACTGTGATTCTGTTTCCACAAACGGATTGAGCTGATCCTAGGATGAGAGGCACCAAGGAGAATGTTTCTTCTACCTTTGACTCAAGCCTAATTTGTGCCACGAATACCCTTAGAAACTAGGAGAGAGGCAAAACATTTATTTCACTGCATCTTGGATATAGGCTCAAATAAACTTGGTGTTCATGGTCTGTGGGTGTTTTGAGCATATTAAATTGAAATAGCCATGAATCCGAGCAGCATGAGCCCCAGTTTTTTCTGTCTGGCAAACTCCCCTCTGTTATATTGACCTTTGATGAATTGATAAGACTTCACATCTCATGCCTGTATTTCATTTCATGGGTTCATTGGGGGGGGTGCTGCTGATGACAGTGATGGGATGGGTTTCTGGGTTAGTGGACCTTGTTGGATCATCTCCACCAGACTGCTCAACTCCAAACCTTCCTATTACCATAGGCAGCAATAGAAAATAGAGCTGTACCTAAAGAAAACATGTAAAGGCTCTCAGCCCCTGCAGCCCTTCTTAGACTGGTGTCTAAATTAGTCTTCTCCCTTTGCTTCCAACTGAGAAGTAGTCTTGATTCTTAGAAGCTTGCCCATGAGGCAAGGAGCTGCCCCTTCTCTAGACCCTGCTTGGTGGCAGCATCTATTCTTATCCAAGTTGTCTTGTTTTTAAAGGATTTTCTCCGTGCTACCCAAAATATTTCATTCCTGCTAAGGAATTTAGCTACGATAGGGTCAGGGTTAAGGGCTGCTTATTGCTAGTGTTTAGGAGGCCTGTCCAAACCCTGTACGGTGGATGGATTTGAGAACAATTCTGAACAAAATTATATAAGTTGCCCACACATTCATTGGGGGGTCCTCGCATAATTACACACAATTATAAAGAAAGGTTGACGGAATGTCTTTTTGTGTCTTGTCCTGCAAAGCCAATATATTTGAAAGAGAACCATCTCGACTTGCTCTGTTCAAGTTTTTAGTTCGGCGCCCAGGGCAGAAACTTCTCCCCATCAGCCCCACCAGGATCTCCCCTCCTTGTACAATTTCCAGCCAGGCGCAGAAACTCTTCTATTCTCTCCGCTGATTGTGGCTTCGATGTCTTCGGGGACACGGAGAGGCTGCTGGTCTGCACCCTGTCCCAGAGGTATCCTGCGTGGAGGAGGATGGCTCAGAGAAATAAGGGGAGGGGAGAAGATGGAGCGAGGAGAGAGTGCGTTTAGAGGGATCCGACTAGATTCCCCGGTCTCCTCTATCCAGCTGCAGTTTGGAATGCTCACGGAAGAGTTCGGCTTTCCTTGGCCCTGGATCTGCTGGGTCCAGATAGATCCATTGCGGCGTTGTTGCTCGAGGCGCGGAGCGGCTGCGGTCCAAGGGGTGCTGGGGAGGTGTTAGCTTTCGTGCCTGCTGCGAGCCCCTCTCGGTGTGGCTCGCTCTCGCTCTCCAGCTCCCCCGCCCTCCCTGGAACATGCCAGCTCTTTAATGTAGAGTGTCAGGGAGACGGTGACGTCACCTTGCCCGCTGGGTGGCGTCCCCTCGGTCCGACACGAGTTCAGAGACGGAGAAAGACGCTGTCAGACCGCTCTCCACCTGGGGCTCGCTGGCCGCGGGCTCCCGCGCACCCGCATTCTCAGCGGTGGTGGCGGGGACGCCCCGCCGCCTGCCAGGCCTCCTCCTGCTCCTCCGCGCTGCTCCTAGCCGGCCTCGTGCGCCCTCCGCGCCCGCGAGCACCGCATCTTCACGCGGCACCCTCCGGAGTCCCGCCGGCCCGCTAGCTTCGAGGACCCGCTTGGATGCTTCGCCTCCGAGCGCCCTCGGAAGATGGGCTGGCAGCGTCGCGCGTAAAGAGACCTAGGGGTTCCCAGGTACTGCCCTGCCCTGGCCCCCCCCAAGCGCGCGGCCCAGATTTTGGGTGGGTGGGGGCATTGTTCGGCCTCGGAAGGGACAGCGTCCCCTTTCCTTGTTGATTGGCTGGGGAGCCGGGAAAATTAAGTTGGGAGCGTCGCTACCTTGTGACTCAGACATGGAAGTCGCCTCCCGCAGCTCGCTCTCTGTGTCCAACTAACTTTTAATGCTCTCTTCTTCCCTCTAGTCCCCCCACCTTATTTTTTGAAAAGGCCTAACCTAATCTCTTGCATGCGCCTCTTTGCTCTGACTTGGGATGGGAGAGCGGGCTTGCAGTCACCATGGAGGCCTCCCAGGCTGGGCTCTTCCGGCCTGTCTCTATCTGCGAAAGCATCGGGTCTCAAATGTAGAGACAGCTCTCCAAAAGGGCAAGGCCCACGGTGGCACGCGCAGGTTGGAAGTGAGAGCTCCCTTACCCCCAGGCTATCGTGACCCTGCAAAACTTGTTTGGAAGGGCAATGAGCAGGCCCAGGAGCCTTGCTAAAGCTGGTTATGTGGAACCGAACCCAGATATTCTGCGCCTCCAGCAACCATGGAACGCCCTGTCCCGCTGAAATTCACAGATCCACCCAAAAAAGACCAGTCGGGCTCCCTTTTGGTTTGATGGTGTGGAAGGAAGCTGAGCCTGCTTCCAGGAGGCCGCTCAAGGGAAGAAGAGCGGAAGATCCCGGGGTCAGCAGGGCAAAGGCTGGGAATAGATGTCACAGGGGTAGGGAGAGGTCCAAGGCTGATGATTTGGGTGAAGGCCTGGGAGACTGTCCTTGGGAATCCCTGGAATAACACACTTCTATATACTTGGCCTCTGGTGAGTTTCCAGGGTGAAAGATCATCAGAACCCATGCATAGGTGGTGGTGGGAAGGTCAAGGATTGCTTTCCTAGACAATGAGCTGCTCTTATTTCTTTTGATTTCGCGGCATTGTCACAGTGGTTTTTGACATTTTTCACCGAGGTCGGGTGTATTTTCTGTATTTTCAGTTCACTAGATATTTCCTCATTATAATTTTCCGTTGACCCTCATTGGTTAGGCCTTTCCCCTCCAGGTTCAACCCAGGGCTTTCTCTTTCAACATGCCCTCTACCTTGCTGCCAACCCTCTGCTGGGCCCTGTCTCCATAAACATCTAGGGCTCACTATGCATATCAGAAAATGTCACTGAAGGGGATTCATCTTACAATTAAATTTGCCTCTCACAACGAAATTCAGCCAATAAAGACCCTTCCCCCGATGGGTCATTTCTTTGCTGTACTTTTATAATGTGATCACAAATATTTTTAAATGTTTGCCAATAACTTTATGATTTTAGACCGCTTATCTGAAATAAGAACCACTCCAAAGAGGCTCAGCAATTTTGTTTTCGGAAAAAGCAATTCACTTTTTGAAAAACTGGAAGTAAGGCGTCCCGTAAGAGTTCATTTATGCATGTAGCCTACGTTTTTCAAAATTTCTCCCAAGTTCTAATTTCTGTGACAAAATATCTTATGGCAGAGATGAGGAAGAAGGCATTTCATTTGTGCTTAATGAGTTAGGTTCAATCAGTACTGAACTTTTCGCAGAAAATCAGATATCACTTTTTAAAAAAAAATTTAAAAAGGTCTTCTTAAAAGGATATGGACTTTTAGAAACCAAAAATCCATCTATTTTCAAGCTTATGCAGATAGAATTAAGCCTGAGATTCAATGGCCAAGTCCCACTTTTCCGTGACTTTTATTGTCTTTGCTGTTACATTCCCCCCCACCCCCATGTTACAGTTGTTGTCGTTACTTCCCGATTTCTAGCAAGCATCCCGTCTAACAGTGTCTAGACACGGGGAGAAAAACCCTACTTTCTGTAAGAATCCGCCGCTTTTAAGAAATGCGGTGACTTCCACTGTTCTGCTTAGAACGCAAGAAGAAAAGTACTTCCGAATGAACTCCGGGACGTCCCAAGGGCGACCTCGAACCAACACTGAGAATGAAAAGACGTCCTTGTGTTCGACACTTGAGTCTTTCTTTACCCAGTGATAATCACCAGTTCGCCAAAGTCAGAGAGTTAGCGACCTTTCTCAGTTAGTGTACCCGACCCAGAGTGATCAGGACCAGGAACGCTCGCTAGCTCACTCTTGAGCTCACCGCCTTTCTCCTTTCTCTCCCTTGCAGTCTCCGAGGCAGACCCCGAGGGTGCGGCCCGGGCTTCCACGGCGGAGGACATGGCTTCCAGCCCGCTCCCGGGGCCCAACGACATCTTGCTGGCGTCGCCTTCGAGCGCCTTCCAGCCCGACGCGCTGAGCCAGCCGCGCCCGGGCCACGCCAACCTCAAGCCCAACCAGGTGGGCCAGGTGATCCTCTATGGCATCCCCATCGTGTCGCTGGTGATCGACGGGCAGGAGCGCCTGTGCCTGGCGCAGATCTCCAACACGCTGCTCAAGAACTTCAGCTACAACGAGATCCACAACCGCCGCGTGGCGCTGGGCATCACGTGCGTGCAGTGCACGCCCGTGCAGCTGGAGATCCTGCGGCGGGCCGGGGCCATGCCCATCTCCTCGCGCCGCTGCGGCATGATCACCAAGCGGGAGGCCGAGCGCCTGTGCAAGTCCTTCCTGGGCGAGAACCGACCCCCGAAGCTGCCCGACAACTTCGCCTTCGACGTGTCGCACGAGTGCGCGTGGGGCTGCCGCGGCAGCTTCATCCCCGCGCGCTACAACAGCTCGCGCGCCAAGTGCATCAAGTGCAGCTACTGCAACATGTACTTCTCGCCCAACAAGTTCATCTTCCACTCGCACCGCACGCCCGACGCCAAGTACACGCAGCCCGACGCGGCCAACTTCAACTCGTGGCGCCGGCACCTCAAGCTCACGGACAAGAGCCCCCAGGACGAGCTGGTCTTCGCCTGGGAGGACGTCAAGGCCATGTTCAACGGCGGGAGCCGCAAGCGCGCGCTGCCCCAGCCCGGCGCGCACCCGGCCTGCCACCCGCTCAGCTCCGTCAAGGCGGCCGCCGTGGCTGCCGCGGCCGCCGTGGCGGGAGGCGGGGGGCTGCTGGGCCCGCACCTGCTGGGGGCGCCGCCGCCTCCGCCGCCGCCGCCGCCCCTGGCCGAGCTGGCCGGCCCGCCGCACGCGCACCACAAGCGGCCGCGCTTCGACGACGACGACGACTCCCTGCAGGAGGCGGCCGTCGTGGCCGCCGCCAGCCTCTCGGCCGCCGCCGCCGCCAGCCTCTCGGTGGCCGCGGCCTCGGGCGGCGCGGGCGCGGGCGCGGGCGGCGCCGGGGCGGGCTGCGTGGCCGGCATCGGCGCGGGCGCCACCGCGGGCGCCAAGGGCCCGCGCAGCTACCCGGTGATCCCGGTGCCCAGCAAGGGCTCGTTCGGCGGCGTGCTGCAGAAGTTCCCCGGCTGCGGGGGCCTCTTCCCGCACCCCTACACCTTCCCGGCCGCGGCGGCCGCCTTCGGCCTGTGCCACAAGAAGGAGGACGCGGCGGGCGCGGCGGCCGAGGGCCTGGGCGGCGCGGCGGGCGCGGGCGCCGCGCCCAAGGCCGGCCTGTCGGGCCTCTTCTGGCCGGCGGGCCGCAAGGACGCCTTCTACCCGCCCTTCTGCATGTTCTGGCCTCCGCGGACCCCCGGCGGGCTGCCCGTGCCCACCTACCTGCAGCCCCCGCCGCAGCCGCCCTCCGCCCTGGGCTGCGCGCTCGGCGACAGCCCGGCCCTGCTGCGCCAAGCCTTCCTGGACCTGGCCGAGCCGGGCGGCGCGGCGGGGGGCGCCGAGGCCGCGCCCCCGCCCGGGCAGCCTCCGCCGGGGGTGGCCAGCGGCCCGGGCGCCGGCCCGCCGCCGCCCGCCGGGGGACCCCGAGACGCGCTCTTCGAGTCGCCGCCCGGCGGCAGCGCCGGGGACTGCAGCGCCGGCTCCACGCCGCCCGCCGACCCCGGGGCCGCGTCCGCCGCCGCGGCCGGGGGGCCCCGGGGGTCCGCGCCGCACCACCCGCACCTGCTGGAGGGCCGCAAGGCGGGCGGCGGCGGCTACCACCACTCGAGCGCCTTCCGGCCCGTGGGCGGCAAGGACGACGCCGAGAGCCTGGCCAAGCTGCACGGCGCGTCGGCGGGCGCGCCCCACGCCAGCCCCGCGCCCCACCATCCCCACCACCCGCACCACCACGCGCACCACCACCACCACCCGCAGCAGCAGCAGCCGCCGTCGCCGCTGCTGCTGCTGCCCCCGCAGCCCGACGACGCGGGGCCCGAGCGCCACCACCCGGCCCCGCCGCCCCCGCCGCCGCCCGCGCTGGCCCCGCCGCCGCATCACCACCACCGAGGCCTGCTGTCCCCCGGGGGCACCAGCTGCAGCTACCCCAGCGAGGACAGCTCCGAGGACGACGACGACGAGGAGGAAGAGCAGGAGGTGGACGTGGAGGGCCACAAGCCCCCTGAGGGCGAGGAAGAGGAGGAGGACGAGGAGGAGGGCCGAGACCCCGAGGAGGACGAGGAGGAAGAC